>NC_092179.1:12569571-12854571 GCF_045791955.1 Oncorhynchus clarkii lewisi | reverse complement strand
AATTGGATTTATACCAAAACATTGCACGACTGATCATATTTACACCCTACACACCCTGATAGATAAACATGTCCACCAAAATAATACCAAAATATACGCTTGCTTTATCGACCTCCAAAAAGCATTTGATTCTATTTGGCATACAGGACTGTTCTACAAAGTTATTGAAAGTGGTGTAGGGGGTAAAATATAGCACATAATTAAATCAATGTATACTGGCAATACGTGCAGCATTAAAATTGGCAAGAAAATAACAGAATTCTTTAACCAGGGGCGGAGCCTTCGCCAGGGTAGCAATCTGAGCCCTGCACTCTTCAATATTTACATCAATGAATTGGTCACTATTCTAGAAAAATCCTCAGCCCCTGGTGTTAGTCTCCACAATTCAGAGGTTAAATGCCTACTCTTCGCAGATGACCTATGCCTGCTGTCACCCACAGCACATGGCCTACAGTAGAGGCTGGACCTGCTAGAGCAGTACTGCCAGACCTGGGGCCCTGGCAGTAAAACCCCAAAAGACTAAAATAATGATTAATGACGTAACAAAAGACAATCCCGCACAAAACAAGGGCGGGTCAAACTACTACATATAGGGAAGCTAATTAAACCAAAATAAACACAGGTGAAACTAACTAAGACAAAACCAACAGACAAACGAAAAAGGGATCGGTAGCGGCTACTAGGACGGTGACGACGACCGCCGAGCACCACCCGAACAGGCAGGGGAGCCAACTTCGGCGGAGGTCGTGACATTGCAAACCAAGATTGGGACAAACACCCTATTGAAACCCTGCATGCAGAGTTCTGTAAGATTCTCCTACTTGTCCAGAGGAAAACTACAAACAATGCATGCAGGGCAGAATTAGGCCAATATCCATGAATAATAAAAACTTAAAAAATAGCAATTAAGTTTTGGAAACATCTAAAATACAGTGACCCCCTCTCATATCATTACCAAGCCCTGCAATGTCAAGAGCTGAGCAAAGAAAAGAGTCCCCTCATCCAGCTGGTCCTGGGGCTGAGTTCACAAACTTGTTCTACTAACACACTGAAGCCTCAAGACCAGAACATCCAATCAATCAAATGAACAAAATTATAACACAGTCAAAACAAAACTACATTACTTTTTTGGAAACACAAGCACAAACACAAAGCAAAATGCAGTGCTATCTGGCCCTAAATCGACAGTACACCATGGCTAACTATTTGACCATGGTTCCTGATCAAAACCTTGGAAAAATCTGGACAAGAAGGGTAGACACAGGAAAAGGCAGGCAGGCAGACAGGCAGACAGGCAGGCAGGCAGGCAGGCAGGCTGGCAGGCAGGCAGGCAGGCAGGCAGGCAGGCAGGCAGACAGGCAGACAGACAGGCAGACAGACAGACAGACAGACAGACAGACAGACAGACAGACAGACAGACAGACAGACAGACAGACAGACAGACAGACAGCGAAAGAGAGACAGAGAGAGAGAGAGAGAGATTGAGTTTAAAAAACTTTATTGGGTCTGGGAACCCACAACACAAACACTCAAAAAACAACGCAGATCTCATGAGCATCTGAATCAGGCCAAATGACCACTTCTACCGTATTCTTTCCAGGGATGTCCAGGTAGCCAAGATAGTAAGGATTTTGTGGTTTCACTTTGTCAACAAGGCTTCAAGATCTGCCAACTGCTCACGTGGACAGGCGTACTAGCATAAGCCATACAGTCTGTTGTCATATTTTATTTTAAACGATACCTACAGTCTGCTCCAGTGAGTACACAAACCTAAACACCTATTACCGAAACGACATAACCTGTTTCAGAGCCGGGTGTTTGAAACGTCATATCCTGTTTCAGAGCCGGGCGTTTGAAACAACATAACCTGTTTCAGATCCGGGTGTTTGAAACGACATAACCTGTTTCAGAGCCGGGTGTTTGAAACGACATAACCTGTTTCAGAGCCGGGTGTTTGAAATGGCATAACCTGTTTCAGAGCCGGGTGTTTGAAACGACATAACCTGTTTCAGAGCCGGGTGTTTGAAACTGAATAACCTGTTTCAGAGCTGGGTGTTTGAAACTGCAAAACCTGTTTCAGAGCCGGGTGTTTGAAACGACATAACCTGTTTCAGAGCCGGGAGTTTGAAACGACATAACCTGTTTCAGAGCCGGGTGTTTGAAACTGCATAACCTGTTTCAGAGCCGAGTGTTTGAAACGGCATAACCTGTTTCAGAGCCGGGAGTTTGAAACAACATAACCTGTTTCAGAGCTGGGTGTTTGAAACTGCATAACCTGTTTCAGAGCTGGGTGTTTGTTCCAGAGGTGGGACCAAGTCATTGTTTTGTAAGTCTCAAGTCTTAGCACTTAGCAAGTCAAGACCGTCAAGTATCCTAAGTCCTAAACTGTGAGTTTTGAGTCCTAAACAAGTCATAATATGCTCTTCACCAAATGTAATACCATATCATATTTTTGACAAGAGTAATAGTTAGTATATTACATTTACGCAAATCATGAATGCATTTAAAAATATCTAGATATTTATTACTTTCCAAATAAACATTATATTTCCATGGAAAGACCCCACCCCCCCACCCCCACCCTAATAGGGATCGACTATCAAGGATCGCTATGGGGCGCAATCGGGCGATGTAGGCTTGTACACAATCGACCCAACAGCAGTAACATCAGGCAGGATTTCGGCTACCAACTGCCTAGCCAGTTGTAGTTCAATCTTGGGTGCAAGGATCACGTTCCTGCACTGACTGACTGTGTGGAGGCTCATTGATTTAAAATATATAGCTGTCGTCTATATTAGCCACGACTTACCGTTCTTTGTGCAGCTTCAAATGTCGAACAAAGTTGGAAATTGTTGCGCCTCCGTCTGTAATTTTCTTCCCGGATGTTTTGCAAGTTGCAATCTGTTTTTTGCTGATACGGCGGCGTCTTTATATCCGAAAATAATCATTTTGGGTATCATCTTTCCAAGGGCTCCATCTGAATTCACCCGCCAACGTTCCTCTGCACTGCCTCTCACAACTTTTTGCTGGCACAATTTGATTGGCTGCTGTCAGATTCAAACTGTAATCCGTTAAATGTAAAGTTGATGCGCTGCACACTTTTTTTAATAGAATCATTTTTAATATTTGGGCTTGGGGAGGGTATCAAGTCAGGTCGAGTCATAAGGCTCAAGTCCAAATCAAGTCACGAGTCATGGGCGTTAAAGTCAAAGTTGAGTTCAAGTCATCATATTTGTGACTTGAGACTGACTCGAGTCCAAGTCATGTGACTCGAGTCCACACCTCTGTTTGTTACCTAACGGGACAATCTTAATAGAACTTGCAAACTTCCCAAACAGAAATATCTCACACTCCAATACATCACGCTCCAATACCTCACGCTCCAATATCTCACGCTCCAATACCTCACGCTCCAATATCTCACGCTCCAATACCTCACGCTCCAATACCTCACGCTCCAATACCTCACGCTCCAATATCTCACGCTCCAATACCTCACGCTCCAATACCTCACGCTCCAATACCTCACGCTGCAATAACTCACGCTCCAATAACTCACGCTCCAATAACTCACGCTCCAATAACTCACGCTCCAAAAACTCACGCTCCAGTAACTCACGCTCCAATAACTCACGCTCCAATAACTCACGCTCCAATAACTCACGCTTCAGTAACTCACGCTCCAGTAACTCACGCTTCAGTAACTCACACTCCAATACCTCACGCTCCAATAACTCACGCTCCAGTAACTCACGCTTCAGCAACTCACGCTCCAATACCTCACGCATCAGTAACTCACGCTTCAATAACTCACGCTCCAATAACTCACGCTCCAGTAGCTCACGCTCCAATAACTCACGCTCCAGTAACTCACGCTTCAGTAACTCACGCTCCAATACCTCACGCTTCAGTAACTCACGCTTCAGTAACTCACACTCCAGTAACTCACACTCCAGTAACTCACGCTCCAGTAACTCACGCTCAAATAACTCACTCTCCAATACCTCACGCTGCAATAACTCACGCTGCAATAACTCACGCTCCAATAACTCACGCTCCAATAACTCACGCTCCAATAACTCACTCTCCAATACCTCACGCTCCAATAACTCACGCTCCAATAACTCACGCTCCAATAACTCACGCTCCAATAACTCACGCTCCAATAACTCACGCTCCAATAACTCACGCTCCAATAACTCACGCTCCAGTAACTCACGCTCCAATAACTCACGCTCCAATAACTCACGCTCCAATAACTCACGCTTCAGTAACTCACGCTCCAGTAACTCACGCTCCAATAACTCACGCTTCAGTAACTCACGCTCCAATACCTCACGCTCCAATAACTCATGCTCCAGTAACTCACGCTTCAGTAACTCACGCTCCAATACCTCACGCTTCAGTAACTCACGCTTCAGTAACTCACACTGCAGTAACTCACGCTCCAGTAACTCACGCTCCAGTAACTCACGCTTCAATAACTCACGCTCCAATAACTCACGCTCCAGTAGCTCACGCTCCAATAACTCACGCTCCAATAACTCACGCTTCAGTAACTCACGCTCCAATACTTCACGCTTCAGTAACTTACGCTCCAATAACTCACGCTCAAATAACTCACTCTCCAATAACTCACGCTCCAATAACTCACGCTCCAATAACTCACGCTCCAATAACTCACGCTCCAATAACTCACGCTCAAATAACTCACTCTCCAATAACTCACTCTCCAATAACTCATGCACAAATACCTCACGCTCCAATAACTCACGCTCCAATAACTCACACTCCAATAACTCACGTTCCAATACCTTACGCTCCAATAACTCACGCTCAAGTAACTCACTCTCCAATAACTCACTCTCCAATAACTCACGCTCCAATAACTCACGCTCCAGTAACTCACGCTCCAGTAACTCACGCTCCAATAACTCACGCTCCAATAACTCACGCTCCAATAACTCTCACTCCAATAACTCACACTCAAATAACTCACTCTCCAATAACTCACGCTCAAATAACTCACACTCAAATAACTCACACTCAAATAATTCACTCTCCAATAACTCACACTCCAGTAACTCACGCTCCAATCGCTCATTGGGAATAAACAGTGGTACATTCGAAATCGTTGCCCTTGTTGACTGAGAAAGAGCGGCGTAACTTGAATAAACGTACCTTTCAGAAGTACGCCATGCTCAACCATCTGATCAACAAGACGCTCTTCTTTAAGAAACACCACCTCTTTATTCATCCGTGACGCATAAGCAACATTTTCATAACCTACTGTACCTTCTCTCCTACGGTGATCATAAACTCCTCCACAGTGACTTCAGTAACAGACCTAAAGCCGTGCCGAAGTGACAGGGACGGCGTCCCCATGTGGGTCGCTCATACAATTCCCAGCATGCACCAAACACTCCCAGCATGCAGAGAGAGCGAGACAGAGAGAGAGAGAGAGAGACAAAGATAGAGACAGAGAGAGACAGAGACAGAGAGAGATACAAAGATTGAGGCAGAGAGAGACAGAGAGAGAGACAGAGAGAGACAGAGAGAGAGAGAGACAGAGACAGATACAGAGACAGAGAGACAGAAACAGAGAGACACTGATAGAGACCCAAGTGAGACAGAAAAATAGGATGGGGCCACAGACAGACCCCTCCTGTCTCAGCCTCCAGTATTTATGCTGCAGTAGTTTATGTGTCGGGGGGCTAGGGTCAGTTTGTTATATATGGAGTACTTCTCCTGTCTTATCCGGTGTCCTGTGTGAATTTAAGTATGCACTCTCTAATTCTCTCTTTCTCTCTCTCAGAGGACCTGAGCCCTAGGACCATGCCTCAGGACTACCTGGCATGATGACTCCTTGCTGTCCCCAGTCCACCTGGCCGTGCTGCTGCTCCAGTTTCAACTGTTCTGCCTGCGGCTATGGAATCCTGACCTGTTCACCAGACGTGCTACCTGTCCCAGACCTATTATTTGACCATGCTGGTAATTTATGTACATTTGAACATCTTGGCCATGTTCTGTTACAATCTCCACAGCCAGAAGAGGACTGGCCACACCTCATAGCCTGGTTCCTCTCTAGGTTTCTTCCTAGGTTTTGGCCTTTCTAGGGAGTTTTTCCGAGCCAACGTGCTTCTACACCTGCATTGCTTGTTTGGGGTTTTAGGCTGGGTTTCTGTACAGCACTTTGAGATATCAGCTGATGTACGAAGGGCTTTATAAATACATTTGATTTGAAATAGGGACAGAGGGAGGGTTGTGAGAGGGTTCTGAAAAGGCTGACGATAGTGAGTCTGCTACCTCAGGGCCAAGGCTGCCAGCCGTCACGCCTGGCGGGAAGCTACTTGTTTACTTGGTTTTCTTTGTTTGTTTCTGTTTGTTTTCCCAGATCCAATTGTACAGAGTGGGTGGGGGGCAGAGAGCGGGGGAGCAGGAAGGGTAGGGGCAGGATGGAGAGAGAACAAGGAAGAGAGAGATAGAGAGAATTGGCTGCATGGGCTCAGGGACGGTATTATTCACCTGAAAGAGCATCCAAACAGCCTCAGCCTCTGCAGGACTTCAGCTCACCAGGAGGAGCCATCTTCTGGCTGGCTGAAAGCAGATAAATACATCAATAAAGGAATAAAGGTCATGCAACCAAAACCCCACAAAAAAAACTTTCAACCTTCCTGAAAAATATGTATTTTCTTTTTTGATAGGGCACAGAATCCCTCTGTAGCTAGTTCTCACCCTCCTGCTCTATGGGCAGTGGGCATTGATCGTTGTCATAGCATGCGGTGCAGAGCCATCCAAAGATGGCAAGGGGCCTCTACTCTGTATGGGCGAGAGGGCCCCGGCTTCATGCGTTCTTTTCCTTTTCTGGCTCTACTGCTGGTCGAGTACCTTGATTGTCTCGATTGCCTCCACTGTGTTCAGTTAGTGGGTGTTGAGTTATCGTAGCTGTTTCGTTTGCTCTACTGGTTCACAGCCCTGACAGCCTACGTCCCAAATCACACCCTATTCCCTTTATAGTGCACTAGGGCTCAGGTCAAAAGTAGGACATTATATAAGGAATAGGGTGCCATTTAGGACACCCCAGTTTGCAGTCTCAGATGGATAGAGATGAAGCCTGCCAGCTGCGGACTTCCTGTTCATGCAGGCCCTCTCCCACTGAGCTCAAAGCCCAACTAGAGCTCCCTGGTCCGGGCAGAGTGCTGGCAGACCCGGCCCTGGGACAGCACAGCCCTGGAGCTTCACGCTGAGTAGGAAGTGTGACGCTCAGAGGGGGTCCTATGGTTCGACATTAAATAGGCATGCCAGAATGGACACCCCGGGAATATCATCAGAACTTTAGCATTCACATTCTGAGCTATTTATCCATAATCAATGCAAGGCTTAGGATCCTGGTTGAGGTGGCTAAGTTTAGGAGGCTAAGTTTAGTTTGGTTAAACAGTTCTACTTCTGTCCATTCTACAATGGGCCTATAGTGCCAATGTACATTATGTGCTCTCTAGCAGGGCCAGATAGTGCCAACGTACAGATTATACTCTCTAGCCAGATTAGTGATGACCATCCAGGGTCCTACTGGACGCCATGTGGAGAGAAGAGGAACACTGTGTTCCCCCCATGGGAGTGTGACAGACTGGATTTGTGATTCGCTAAAGTCTCACACCATCTTGCTATACTGAGTCAGTAAGGACAGTCTGCTATACTGACTTGGCACCTGGCAGCTCTACTCTTCAGCTGTGACGGTAAAGGGAATGACAACATCCACACTGATAGCCGGGATGGACATTATCTCTGACTGATGATCATAATTGTACCTTTTGATTGAGCCATGTTTTTATGGGCAGCTTTGACATGGCAAAGAAGGATTTTGGCCCTTTTGGCCCTTATCTACTTCCTCAGAATCAGATGAACTTGTGGATATTATTTTATATCTCTAAGTGCAGTTTGAATGAAGTTGTTAACTAGCGCAATTGCTAACTAAACTAAAAGAAACGTCCTCTCACTGTCAACTGCGTTTATTTTCAGCAAACTTAACGTGTAAATATTTGTATGAACATAACAAGATTCAACAACTGAGACATAAAACTGAACAAGTTCCACAGACATGTGACTTACAGAAATGGAATAATGTGTTCCTGAACAAAGGGGGGGGGGGGGTGTCAAAATCAAAAGTAACAATCAGTATCCGGTGTGGCCACCAGCTGCATTAAGTACTGCAGTGCATCTAATTCTCATGGACTGCATCAGATTTGCCAGTTCTTCCTGTGACATGTTACACCACTCTTCCACCAAGGCACCTGCAAGTTCCCGGCACCTGCAAGTTCTTGCCATGGCAGAACACTGACAATCCTGTCTTGCAGGAAATCACTCACCTGCCTTACAACAGGCCTACAAGCCCTCAGTCCAGCCTCTCTCAGCCTATTGCGAACAGTCTGGGCACTGATGGAGGGATTATGCGTGCCTGGTGTAACTCGGACAGTTGTTGTTGCCATCCTGTACCTGGTCCTGCAGGTGTGATGTTCGGATGTACCGATCCTGTGCAGGTGTTGTTACACATGGTCTACCACTGCGAGGACAATCAGCTGTCCGTCCTGTCTCCCTGTAGCGCTGTCTTAGGCGTCTCACAGTATGGACATTGCAATTTATTTCCCTGGCCACATCTGCAGTCCTCATGCCTCCTTGCAGCATGCCTAAGGCACGTTGACACAGAGAGTGTGTTAGTATTACTCTCATAGTACAAAAGGCAGGTCTTAATGAAGAGAAAAGGAAATGGCTGATTTAGACCAAAAGAGGGGGGGAGAGAGCGAGAGTAGAGAGATAAATAAGAGAGAGGGAGATAGAGATAGATGAGCTATGTCATCACCTCAGAAGCAGAGGTGAGTAAGAGTTGGTCATGTTTTCTGAATCCTGATTCTGTCCTGTAATTGGTCAACATTAAAACACATGCAGTAGAGATTTCCCTATGGGCATACAGTCTCCAACTCCAACTAGGCTATTCATTATATCCAGTACGTCCTGAAGTGCTGGCCTGTTGCACACTCGACAACCACGGTGATTACTATTATATGACCCTACTGGTCATCTATGAACATTTGAACATCTTGGCCATGCTCTGTTATAATCTCCACCCGGCACTGCCAGAAGAGGACTGGCCACCCTTCATAGTCTGGTTCCTCTTAGGTTTCTTTCTAGGTTCTGGCCTTTTTAGGGAGTTTTTCCTAGCCACCGCGCTTCTAAATCTGCATTGCTTGCTGTTTGGGGTTTTAGGCTGGGTTTCTGTACAGCACTTTGAGATATCAGCTGATGTAAGAAGGGCTATATAAATACATTTGATTTGATATCAGACACAATAAACAAAAAAGCATCCTATATCCTCATAATAGCTCTTCTTTGAATGTTTCTTCAGCATTCCGTTCATTCAGCTGCGTCTCTACAGATGCGACAATCGAAGAGTGCTCTCTCTCCGTGCACCAAATGAATGTATTCAACATCTTCAAAGCAGCTCATTTACTTATTATGTTTGATACCTTTTCACAGACGAGATCTAATGACGTTCATGGCTCGAGTGTACCTTCTTATGTAAAAGAAAAAACACACCTCTAGCGGTTTCTCTACCGTTAACAAGACTAATCACAGTCGTGTCACAAAAGTGGAAAATACCTCCTACCAAACAAGACTAAGAGATAGGGAAAGAGAGGGAGAAAATGGAGGAGAGAGAGGCATTGAAGCTGTTCTGTGCCCTGGCTGACACACAAATAGGATTTTAGAGGGGAAATGTGAAGGACTACGCCATGCACGCGTGCTTGCTTGTGCTTGCATGTATATGTGTGTGCTGAAATAAATAACAGCAAATGCCAACCACAACTCTCTGGTGGAAGACTAAGCAAATGCAGCCTCTCTCTCATTACATTTAATCTCTGGTAATGGGATCAGGGCTATTGATTCATAATAACATGTAGATTATCAGACATAAGTTATATATACAGTGCCTTGAGAAAGTATTCGGCCCCCTTGAACTTTGTGACCTTTTGCCACATTTCAGGCTTCAAACATAAAGATATAAAACTGTATTTTTTTGTGAAGAATCAACAACAAGTGGGACACAATCATGAAGTGGAACGACATTTATTGGATATTTCAAACGTTTTTAACAAATCAAAAACTGAAAAATTGGGCGTGCAAAATTATTCAGCCCCCTTAAGTTAATACTTTGTAGCGCCACCTTTTGCTGCGATTACAGCTGTAAGTCGCTTGGGGTATGTCTCTATCAGTTTTGCACATCGAGAGACTGACATTTTTTCCCATTCCTCCTTGCAAAACAGCTCGAGCTCAGTGAGGTTGGATGGAGAGCATTTGTGAACAGCAGTTTTCAGTTCTTTCCACAGATTCTCGATTGGATTCAGGTCTGGACTTTGACTTGGCCATTCTAACACCTGGATATGTTTATTTTTGAACCATTCCATTGTAGATTTTGCTTTATGTTTTGGATCATTGTCTTGTTGGAAGACAAATCTCCATCCCAGTCTCAGGTCTTTTGCAGACTCCATCAGGTTTTCTTCCAGAATGGTCCTGTATTTGGCTCCATCCATCTTCCCATCAATTTTAACCATCTTCCCTGTCCCTGCTGAAGAAAAGCAGGCCCAAACCATGATGCTGCCACCACCATGTTTGACAGTGGGGATGGTGTGTTCAGGGTGTTACTTTTACGCCAAACATAACGTTTTGCATTGTTGCCAAAAGGTTCAATTTTGGTTTCATCTGACCAGAGCACCTTCTTCCACATGTTTGGTGTGTCTCCCAGGTGGCTTGTGGCAAACTTTAAACAACACTTTTTATGGATATCTTTAAGAAATGGCTTTCTTCTTGCCACTCTTCCATAAAGGCCAGATTTGTGCAATATACGACTGATTGTTGTCCTATGGACAGAGTCTCCCACCTCAGCTGTAGATCTCTGCAGTTCATCCAGAGTGATCATGGGCCTCTTGGCTGCATCTCTGATCAGTCTTCTCCTTGTATGAGCTGAAAGTTTAGAGGGACGGCCAGGTCTTGGTAGATTTGCAGTGGTCTGATACTCCTTCCATTTCAATATTATCGCTTGCACAGTGCTCCTTGGGATGTTTAAAGCTTGGGAAATCTTTTTGTATCCAAATCCGGCTTTAAACTTCTTCACAACAGTATCTCGGACCTGCCTGGTGTGTTCATTGTTCTTCATGATGCTCTCTGCGCTTTTAACGGACCTCTGAGACTATCACAGTGCAGGTGCATTTATACGGAGACTTGATTACACACAGGTGGATTGTATTTATCATCATTAGTCATTTAGGTCAACATTGGATCATTCAGAGATCCTCACTGAACTTCTGGAGAGAGTTTGCTGCACTGAAAGTAAAGGGGCTGAATAATTTTGCACGCCCAATTTTTCAGTTTTTGATTTGTTAAAAAAGTTTGAAATATCCAATAAATGTCGTTCCACTTCATGATTGTGTCCCACTTGTTGTTGATTCTTCACAAAAAAATACAGTTTTATATCTCTATGTTTGAAGCCTGAAATGTGGCAAAAGGTCGCAAAGTTCAAGGGGGCCGAATACTTTCGCAAGGCACTGTATATGCACATGCTTGATGATAACATGTCTGTAGCTGATGAGATGGGATCTGATTAATTAGATGAACTGGATTGTGTGTGACTTCCTGTTAGCCTGTGTCCTTGATGTGGGACGTGTGTGTGTGGAGAATGCCTCTGGGTGCTGCATAATGGAATGACCTGTTGTGTCTGAGTGAGTGACAGCTCCATCTCTTTCCCTGTCTGTCTCTCTCTCTTCTCATCGACGTAAAACATGGACCAGCAGATCTCCATCATTTACTCAGACAGAGAGAAGGATAAAGACAGGGAAAGATAGAAAGAGAAAAAGAAAGGGAGCAAGGATCCCGGGAGAATGACAATGTGAAGCGTGTGTGTGTGTGTGTGTGTGTGTGTGTGTGTGTGTGTGTGTGTGAGTGAGTGAGGCAGAGAGAGCGAGAGATTCCACCACGCAGGTTTGCACTGACGCTACAGTCGTGGCCAAAAGTTTTGAGAATGACACAAACATTAATCTTTCACAAAGTCTGCAAATACTCAAGAATGTTATGAAGAGTGATCAAATGAATTGCACAGTCCTTCTTGACATGCAAATTAACTGAATCCCCCCAAAAACATTTCTACTGCATTTCAGCCATGCCACAAAAGGACCAGCTGACATCATGTCAATGATTCACTCGTTAACACAGGTGTGAGTGTTGACGAGGACAAGGCTGGAGATCACTGTCATACTGATTGAGTTTGAATAACAGACTGGAAGCTTCAAAAGGAGGGTGGTGCTTGGAATCATTGTTCTTCCCCTGGTGTCATGAAGGGCATCAAAGAAGCCACTTCTCTGCAGGAAAAACTTCAGGGACAGACTGTTCTTCTGCACAAGGTACAGGGATTGGACTGCTGAGGACTGGGGTAAAGTCATTTTCTCTGATGAATCCCATTTCCGATTGTTTGGGGCATCCGGAATAAAGCTTGTCCGGAGTAGACAAGGTGAGCGCTGCCATCAGTCCTGTGTCATGCCAACAGTAAAGCATCCTGAGACCATTCATGAGTGGGGTTGCTTCTCAGCCAAAGGAGTGGGCTCACTCACAATTTTGCCTAAGAACACAGCCATGAATAAAGAATGGTACCAACACATCTTCCGGAAGCAACTTCTCCCAGCCATTGGCCATACTTACTGTGTCTCCAGTGTGCCTCCACAGTCCAGTACGTCCTATGCCTCCTCCTCGCACTCGCCCTGAGGTGCATGTCATCAGCCCGGTGCCACCTGTACCGGTCCCACGCATCAGGCCTCAAGTGCGCCTCCACAGTCCATTACGTCCTGTGCCTCCTCCCCGCACTCGCCCTGAGGTGCGTGTCATCAGCCCGGTACCACCTGTACCGGTCCCACGCATCAGGCCTCCAGTGCGCCTCCACAGTCCAGAGCTTCCGGCGACAGTTCCCAGTCCAGAGCTTCTGGGGACAGGTCCCATTCCAGAGCTTTGGGCAACAGGTCCCAGTCCAGCACTTTCGGCGGTCCGGAACCTCCAGCGATGATCGGCAGGCAAGAGCCTCCAGCGACGGTCTGCGGTCCAGAGCCTCCTGCAACAGTATGCGGTCCAGAGCCTCCAGCGACGGTCTGCGGTCCAGAGCCTCCAGCGACGGTCTGCGGTCCAGAGCCTCCAGCGACGGTCTGCGGTCCAGAGCCTTCAGCGACGGTCTGCTGCCCAGAGCCTCCAGCAACGGTCTGCGGTCCAGAGCCTCCAGCGACGGTCTGCAGTCCAGAGTCTCCAGCGGTGTTCTGCGGTCCAGAGCCTCCAGCGATGGTCTGCGGTCCAGAGCCTCCAGCGGTGTTCTGCGGTCCAGAGCCTCCAGCGATGGTCTGCGGTCCAGAGCCTCCAGCGGTGTTCTGCGGTCCAGAGCCTCCAGCGGTGTTCTGCGGTCCAGAGCCTCCAGCGATGGTCTGCAGTCCAGAGTCTCCAGCGGTGTTCTGCGGTCCAGAGCCTCCAGCGGTGTTCTGCGGTCCAGAGCCTCCAGCGATGGTCTGCGGTCCAGAGCCTCCAGCGGGGGTTCTCAGTCCAGAGCTTCCTGCTAGGTTTCCCAGTCCGGAGCCACCGGCGACGATCTACGGTCCGGAGTCCCCGGCGACGAACCACAGTCCGTCGCAAAATCTCTTTCTTATGCTACACCAAAGCTGTAAAGGTTAACAGAATATAGCATATAATAATAATACAACAAAATTGACAGTGATGTGATGTATCGTAGTGGTAGTGTAGCTCTCGACCAATAGCAGACTCTATTGCCAGGCTCTGGCTGTGCTGCAACTCTGATTCATAGGCCCTTGTCTAAGCCTTTATCTTAACACCAAGGAAACCAAAGTTATGTAGATATGTTCCACCAGGAAAAGGCCAACACAGCATGGGATACAATTAAGTATGGGAGGAGTACAAATTGAGGAGGTGGCAGAAACCAAACTACTAGGAGTGTAGCTAGACAACTGCTTATCATGGTCGTCTCAAATAACTCATCTATGGAAAGAAAGAAAGAAAAATTAAAACAGCATGCATGATCAGAAGGATAGCTAAATATTTACCAGGAAAGATTCTTAAGCAAACAACACAAGCATTAATTGAGAGTCAGGTGAACTACTGTTCTGTCGTCTGGAGAAATGCATCAGCAAGTGAAGTTAGGAGGCTGCAGATTGCACAGAACAAAGCAGCAAGGATTGTTTTAAGGTGGAGATATGGTTCTTCTGTTGTAGTCATGTGCAATGCTCTTGGTTGGTCATCAATCAACAAAAACAATTGAAAAAACCTTGCTTATTTTATTTCATAATATACATCATTTAAAACGGCCAAGTTCTATTCACAACGGTTCAGTTGGTAAGAGACAGACATTCAGTAAATACTAGGAATAGATTGTCCAGCATCTATGTGTTATCCAGACAGAAAAGAGAAATATGCAAAATAACATTTAGATTTAGAGCAATAAAGAAATGGAATAATTTAACTGAGAAAACCAGAAACCTTTCAATATATAAATTTAAACAATGCTGTAAAACCATTTAAATATAATACATAGAAAAGTTGTGCTGGACTATGGTAGATGAAGAATCAATATATATTTTTAGAGTATTTATCGGGTCAATATGTTAGTGTATTATGTCTGTTTGTAACAGTGTGTTATTTGTGAAAATGTGTTCGTATTATGAATTGTATTTTAATGTTTAAGGACTCTTGGAAGATTAGTCCAAATGAGGACTTTTTTTTATAAATGATAATAATCTGTGCTGGAGATAGTATATCTGCACTCTCTAGAGCCACAGATATATCATATCCTGTAGAGCCACAGATATATCATATCCTGTAGATCCACAGATATATCATATCCTGTAGAGCCACAGATATATCATATCCTGTAGAGCCACAGATATATCATATCCTGTAGAGCCACAGATATATCATATCCTGTAGAGCCACAGATATATCATATCCTGTAGAGCCACAGATATATCATATCCTGTAGATCCACAGATATATCATATCCTGTAGAGCCACAGATATATCATATTCTGTAGAGCCACAGATATATCATATCCTGTAGAGCCACAGATATATCATATCATTTTGATCCACAGATATATCTTATCCTGTAGATCCACAGATATGTTTTATCCCGTAGATCCACAGATATATCTTATCCTGTAGGTCCACAGATATATCTTATCCCGTAGATCCACAGATATATCTTATCCCGTAGATCCACAGATATATCTTATCCTGTAGATCCACAGATATATCTTATCCCGTAGATCCACAGATATATCTTATCTTGTAGATCCACAGATATATCTTATCCTGTAGATCAGCAGTACGTTTTGTTCCCCCTGCACTCCTTTCTGTACAGAATCCCTTTCAATTAGAGAGAAACTTGTACAACTCACAGCACCACTTGTTTTCAGGCTAAACCAAGCCGTGCTCTGTATGCAGATTCACATTCTACAAGATAATGAACTACAACCCATTATTACCCTGGAGACAGTGGACCAAAGCTCAGAGACTATGTGTTGTGATGTGCTGCTGCAGCTTAATATTGTATTCTAGCTGCACAGCAGATGATCTGGCACTACACTTTATTAGGCTCTCTATAAATTTTACATTATTTAGGTTTGGCCTCAGAAGCAGACTGAGTGACTGTGTGTGTGTGTGTGTGTGTGTGTGTGTGTGTGTGTGTGTGTGTGTGTGTGTGTGTGTGTGTTTTATGTTTTCTTTTATTTCACCTTTATTTAACCATGTAGGCCAGTTGAGAACAAGTTCTCATTTACCACTGCGACCTAGTGTGTGTATGTGTCTGTGTGTATGTGAGTGAGTGAGAGCGTAGTGCGGACTTCTACGAGCTCTATTGAAACTCACTGATTACAGTCTCTGTACTGACAGGCAGACGATAAGGGAGAAGGCGAGCCTGCCTGTCACAAATCTAACAGGTGCAGCTAGACTCTAATAAATTGCCCCAGACTCTGAGAGGGAGTGCAATCATGTCTGCGTGTTCCACAGAATCAAACTCTCAGCCAGAAAGAGAATCACTAAGTTTTTTAAGGCCCATCGGGATGGTTTTTGGGGAAGAAGCGTAATTATGTTTTGATTGGATGAAAAAGCGGATGGTGAAAAGGAGCATTATGTTTACCTCGGTGGTATCTAGTTACGCCTCTCGTCTCCTGGAGGGTTACTGCTGAGATTACCTCACTCACTAGACTGTCAGGCTGGGTCTCGTCTGATCTCTTTTACAGTTGTAGATCATAACTGGTTCTATCCACAACTCAGCCTCACAACGGTCAGTTCCAGGGTCAGCCATAGTAGTACAACTCCCCTCGAGCAAATTAGGGTTAAGTGCCTTGCTTAAGGGCAATTCGACAGATTTTCCCCTTGTCGGCTCGGATATTCGAACCAGCGACCTTTCAGTTACTGGCCCAATGCTCTAACCACTAATTCTGAAGAGAGAGAGAAAGAGATTCATGTGATTTTAATGGGCCCCGTGCTAAAGGGAGTATGATCGAGTTCAACATTTTATTTTGTTGTCTTGTGACATGACGACGGTCTGAACATCCTACTGGATCCTCACCACATAATGTACACATGTAGGAACACACACACACACACACACACACACACTCACACACACACTTCTCTGCCCACCATCTAATTACACAACCACAGGTGTTGATATTGATCCCTCTGTTAAACCCCCTTTTCCCCAGCCAGTATTTCTCTCCCATTCAATTAACCTGGTAAAACAAAAGTTCAACAAAATGGCTCCAAAGCCCCAAAACATTAATCAAAACACTAGAAAGTAATTCATTTTCATTATAAACCGGACGTTTAGAAGGACTTGAACTTCACCCCACAGCCCATCCAATACTGATGTGTCCTCATAGCACTAAGTGTCTCACAGTACAGACGCAATTTAGATAGCTTAAGTCTGATTGAACCCCAATTAAAGTGCTGTCGTGTCTTTGGCATCATTCAATTGAAGACTGTTCATTTTATCAAATCAATTCTCTGTAATTATTATTACGTGATTAAACTAATCATGTAAATGTAATTAACTAGGAATTTGGGGCACCAAGGAAAATCTTCAGATTACAAAGTTGTACTTTTCCTAATATAACTCTTCAGATATTTTAATATCTGACCAATTAGTCTTCTAATGAATGAATTATTCTTTACCTCAAGTTAGTCTCATTCCAAACGTCGTAAATTGTTGCACGAACCCAGCCTTTACTATGAATCATCCATACGCCAATTGTCTTAATCATTTATTTACTAACTAAATAATCACAGAAATGCATATACAAACAAACAGTAGATATGGTTACATGGAAATGATAGGGGAGGTTCCCTAGTGGGCTAAGCCAATATGACGGCTTGGTGGACAAAGGGAAGTGAGCGTGGACAGAGAAAGGCAGGAAAGACAAAAGAGACACTACACAGTTGATAATTATATTAATTGAAATGCTAATCCTTTGCACATGAACGCTCACTCATTCTAGAATAATTGCAATCAATGTATATTTACACTGAGTTTGTTGTCGTGATCTCCGTTGGAAGTGTCCGTCTTTCTGTTGGAAAGTTCATCCGCG
This sequence comes from Oncorhynchus clarkii lewisi, assembly GCF_045791955.1. Lineage (NCBI taxonomy): Eukaryota > Metazoa > Chordata > Actinopteri > Salmoniformes > Salmonidae > Oncorhynchus > Oncorhynchus clarkii. Next base: position 12,836,893 of record NC_092179.1, on the reverse strand, counting down.
CGTCTCTCTCTCTCTGCTTCCCTGAAGTCTTTCGTGGTTAGAATGTAAATCCTGAAGAGGATTTCTTCAGGTGGGGGTTTTATTCGTAACAGTAGAAAAGGGCTGTCCCATGTGCCAGATCATGTCTGTGTTCATGGGGGCGGGCCAATGACTTAGTTCAACTTTCACAAATAGTTTCATCTTTACTCCTTCATTTTGTACAATAATTAGACGCAAACCTCATAATGGAAGCACCACTTCATGAGGTCACAAACATGAGACAAAACTAACTGGGTCATAGCTGGCTTCTCTACCGACCATTTGCACATTCTCCAAAACATGGACACTGTTCAGTTCTCAAGTTCTCTGATGTAGAAAAAGTTCCTTTGTTCTACTGTGAAACTCTCTGGGTGTAGGAGGGAGAGAGAGGGGGATGCCACGCTCTATACCCAGAAACGGTCACGTCATGAGAGTACCTAGACTAGACAGTGGTCCACTGGCTCAAGCACACACACAAATAGCTCCCATCCACACAGGTTTAAACTACTCCTGTGTAATACGGCACACTGACGTGCTTAGCCTACTGCTTAGTGCTTGATGTGTTCTACTTGCTCTGGATGCATTATGCCGCGCACACACACACACACACACACACACACGATTGAGCTATCAATGCATGAACACAGACAACAGGCCTGGGCTCTTCATCCAATACTATATCAATAAAATACCACCCAGATTTACATGATCCCCGGCAGCTACAGCGCTTAGCGAGCATCAAAGGGTTGCAGCTAAGGTCAGTGTATGTGTGTGTGTGTGTGTGTGTGTGTGTGTGTGTGTGTGTGTGTGTGTGTGTGTGTGTGTGTGTGTGTGTGTGTGTGTGTGTGTGTGTGTGTGTGTCTGTGTTCAGAAAAAAATATAACTGTATCACTTGACACAGAAGCGAGCGCAGGCACACGCACCTCATGACCTTCTGGAATAAAGTGGATCTGTTATAGCCGTCACAGGCCTTACACTGCTGAATGAATAGAGAGAGGGAGAAAAAGAGAGAGAGTGAGGGGGTGGAGCGAGAGAGAGAGGAGAGAGAGAGAGAGAGAGAGAGAGAGAGAGAGAGAGAGAGGGAGAGATGGAGGGAGAGGAGAGAGCGAGAGAAAAATAGAATAGAATGAGGCAGATAAAGAGAGAGAAAGAGAGAGAGAGGAGAGAGAGAGCACCATGCTGAATGATGCTGAATAGTGTATTCATCTCCACACAGCAAGACAAAGCGATGTGAGGGAGAGGTCCGCTTCAGCACTAGCTCCAGCTCCCGGCTTCGAGCTGGCTGCTCCATTTCAAAGTTGCTTGTTTTGGATTCATTATCTTAAAAATCCAGTCCCACCAGAGAGGAGAGAAGTTTCCATAACAAAGCAAACATCGTATGAAATAAGGTATAATGAATCGGCAAAGCCTAATGCCCTCATAAAAATGTTTTATTACGAAGCTGCCAGGAGAACAGACAACAACTTAAAACTCATCTAGGAGGGTACTCTCCCTTTCTTTCTTTCTCTCTTGATCGCTCTCTCAATGCTCATTATGAGGCTAATGAAGATGAGGAGGCGATGAGGTGAGAAGAGAGTGTCGGGGCTAGTCGCATTGTGACTTCAAGGCCTAGTCCAGTAGTAGTGTACGTTCAAGTAGTAGTGTACTTTCACTGTGACCCTATTTTTCCAAAGAGACACACAGTGACTCATTTTCTAGGTGCCTCGCACGTTCACACACACACCAACAAAGATGAATATAGCCTGCACATTATACAGCAAGCAGAAACAACACAACACAATGTTTGGGATCTAGGGAGGAAAGGGCCACTACGTGTGACTTAACATGTGGGGCTTACACAGGTACGACAAAGGGGTTCTTAGAAGAGCTGGGAAAGATCAAGGCTTTTCTATCTCTCTGAGCATTCTTTTAACGCTGATGCGTTAAAGGGCAATTCTGCCACTTTTCAACCTCATATTCATTTTATCTCCAGCACCAAACCAGCGCTAACATGTGTGAAAACAACGCGTTTCTATGATCTGTAGTTAAAAAGATAAGAAAGGCCCTATAAAAAAAAATGCTTCTTTCTGACATGACAGGGTAGGATTCAAAGGGATTTAAATGGTGGTGTTCACTGTTGTGAAATGTTTTTGATGATGTCATCGTGTAGAGCTTTTTAGCTTTATGTTTGTTTCTACAAAGCGTAAAAATGTTTTTACATATGTATATACAGTTGAAGTCGGAAGTTTACATACACCTTAGACAAATACATTTATATGTATAAGGTCAATTAGGATCACCACCTTCTTTTAAGATTGTGAAATGTCAGAATAATAGTAGTGAGAATTATTTATTTCAGCTTTTTTTCCCCCAGTGGGTCAGAAGATAACATACACTCAATTAGTATTTGGTAGCATTGCCTTTAAACTGTTTCACTTGGGTCAAACGTTTTGGGTAGCCTTCCACAAGCTTCCCACAATAAGTTGGGTGAATTTTGGCCCATTCCTCCTGACAGAGATGTTGTAACTGAGTCAGGTTTGTAGGCCTCCTTGCTCACACAAGCTTTTTCAGTTCTGCCAACAAATGTTCTATAGGATGGAGGTCAGGGCTTTGCGATGGCTACTCCAATACCTTGACTTTGTTGTCCCTAAGCCATTTTCCACAACTTTGGAAGTATGCTTGGGGTCATTGTCCATTTGGAAGAGCCATTTGCGACCAGGCTTTAACTAACTGACTGATGTCTTCAGATGTTGCTTCAAAATATCCACATAATTTTCCTCCTCATGATGCCATCTATTTTGTGAAGTGCACCAGTACCTCCTGCAGCAAAGCACCCCCACAACACGATGATGCCACCCCTGTGCTTCATGGTTGGGATGGTGTTCCTCAGCTTGCAAGCCTCCCCCTCCCCCTATTGAGCGAACTTTCAGGTTAGGTCGACATAAGACTTGTTTTACTGTGGATATAGATACTTTTGTACCTGTTTCCTCCAGCATCTTCACAAGGTTCTTTGCTGTTGTTCTGGGATTGATTTGCACTTTTCGCACCAAAGTGCATTCATCTCTAAGAGACAGAACACGTCTCTTTCCTGAGCGGTATGACGGCTGCGTGGTCCCATGGTGTTTATACATTCGTACTATTGTTTGTACAGATGAATGTGGTACCTTCAGGCATTTGGAAGTTGTTCCCAAGGATGAACCAGACTTGTAGAGGTCTACAATAGTTTTTCTGAGGTCTGATTTCTTTAGATTTTCCCATGATGTCAAGCAAAGGGGCAGTGAGTTTGAAGGTAGGCCTTGAAATACATCCACAGGTACACCTCCAATTTACTCAAATTATATCAATTAGCCTATCAGATGCTTCTAAAGCCATGACATCATTTTCTGGAATTTTCCAAACTTTTTAAAGGCACAGCCAACTTAGTGTATGTAAACCTCTGACCCACTGTAATTGTGATACAGTGAATTTTAAGTGAAATAATCTGTCTGTAAACAATTGTTGAAAAAATTACTTTTGTCATGCACAAAGTAGAATGTCCTAACCGACTTGCCAAAACTATAGTTTGTTAACATGATATTTGTGGAGTGGTTGAAAAACGAGTTTTAATGACTCCAATGTATGTAAACTTCCGACTTCAACTGTATATGTATTGTGCTGGAGATAATGAAAGTTAGGTTGAAAAGTTGTGTATTTGTCCTTTAATGCTGACTCCCCACAGAAGCAGCAGCAGCCAACCCTCTCTGTGGGTTTTCTTCTCAGAGAGAGAGAGAGCGAGAGAGAGAGAGAGAGAGAGAGAGAGAGAGAGAGAGAGAGAGAGAGAGAGAGAGAGAGAGAGAGAAAGAAAGAGAGAAAGAAAGAGAGATGGAAGGAGTTGGCGAGAAAGAGAGAGAGAGAGAGAGAGAGAGAGAGAGAGAGAGAGAGAGAGAGAGAGAGAGAGAGAGAGATAGGGGTAGGGGTAGGGAGAGGGAGGGAGAGGGAGGGAGTCTGCGCTGGAGGGTCCTCTGAGCTGGAGCCAGAACAAAGAGCTTCAACAGCTGTTTGATAATACGGATCCATTAATTACACGTTGACGCCTCAAGTCTGGCCTGAGCCATGGTAAAATAAATGAATAAAATAAACCAAAACTGCTCTTTTGGAATCATGGCGAGATTGTGTAACGGCCCATTGTGCAATGTTTACCTAAGAGGGCCCCCATGAGAAATGATTCCCACCGTGTATGTGTGAATGCGTGGGTTCATAACAGGAAGTAGTTAACTGTGCCACACTCTGCAATCAGTCACATTATAAATACTATTCTCCCTGGACGTCATGTGCAAGTGATGTAATGACAGAACCCAGAGATGGTTCCTAAAGCTTCGGAATTCTTATCCACATCGACAGGCTACATATGCAGTTGACTGACTGACAGACTCCGTATGTCCTATCCATGGCAGTTACTTCTGGGGCCGTATGTATCAAGTGTCTCAGAGTAGTTGTGCTGATTACGGATCAGTTTCAGTCTGGCTTAGGAAGCCAGTGAATCTTTTCCTCTGGCTTCATTCCAAATGATCACCTTCAAGCTGCAAATCTTCAAGCTGCACACTGGACACTATTCCAACTGAACAACTTAAAGAGCTGCTTCCTGTGCTCGGCCCTCCTATGTTGACCATAATAAATGGCTCTCTATCCACCGGATGTGTACCAAACTCACTAAAAGTGGGAGTAATAAAGCCTCTCTTGAAAAAGCCAAACCTTGACCCAGAAAATATAAAAAACTATTGGCTGATATCGAATCTTCCATTCCTCTCAAACATTTTAGAAAAGGCTATTGCGCAGCAACTCACTGCCTTCTTGAAGACAAACAATGTATACGAAATGCTTCAGTCTGGTTTTAGACCCCATCATAGCACTGAGACTGCACTTGTGAAGGTGGTAAATTACATTGTAATGGCATCAGACCCAGGCTCTGCATCTGTCCTCGTGCTCCTAGACCTTAGTGCTGCTTTGATACCATCGATCACCACATTATTTTGGGGAGATTGGAAATCCAGATTGGTCTACACGGACAAGTTCTGGCCTGATTTAGATCTTATTTGTCGGAAAGATATCAGTTTGTCTCTGTGAATGGTTTGTCCTCTGACAAATCAACTGTAAATTTCGGTGTTCCTCAAGGTTCCGTTTAGGACCACTATTGTTTTTACTATATCTTTTACCTCTTGGGGATGTCATTCGAAAACATTATGTTAACTTTCACTGCAATGCGGATGACACACAGCTGTATATTTCAATGAAACATGTTGAAGCCCCAAAATTTCCCTCGCTAGAAGCCTGTGTTTCAGACATGAGGAAGTGGATGGCTTCAAACTTTCTACTTTTAAACTCGGACAAAACAGAGATGCTAGTTCTAGGTTCCAAGAAACAAAGAGATCTTCTGTTGAATCTGACAATTAATCTTGATGGTTGTACAGTTGTCTCAAATAAAACTGTGAGGGACCTTAGCGTTACTCTGGACCCTGATCTCTCTTTTGACGAACATATCAAGACTGTTTCAAGGACAGCTTTTTACCATTTACGTAAAATTGCAAAAATCTGAAATTTTCTGTCCAAAAATTATGCAGAAAAATTCATCCATGCTTTTGTTACTTCTAGGTTAGACTACTGCAATGCTCTACTTTCTGGCTACCTGGATAAAGCACTAAAAAAACTTCAGTTAGTGCTAAATACGGCTGCTAGAATCCTGACTAAAACCAAAAAATTTGATCATATTACTCCAGTGCTAGCCTCCCTACACTGGCTTCCTGTTAAGGCAAGGGCTGATTTCAAGGTTTTACTGCTGACCTACAAAGCATTACATGTGCTTGCTCCTACCTATCTTTCTGATTTGGTCCTGCCGTACATACCTACACGTATACTACGGTCACAAGATGCAAGACTCCTAATTGTCCCTATAATTTCTAAGCAAACAGCTGGAGGCAGGGCTTACTCCTATAGAGCTCCATTTTTATGGAATGGTCTGCCTACCCATGTGAGAGACGCAGACTCGGTCTCAACCTTTAAGTCTTTATTGAAGACTCATCTCTTCAGTGGGTCCTATGACTGAATGTAGTCTGACCCAGGAGTGTGAAGGTGAACGGAAAGGCACTGGAGCAACGAACCGCCCTTGCTGTCTCTGCCTGGCCGGTTTCCCTCTCTCCACTGGGATTCTCTGCCTCTAACTGGTGCTCTTCCATGCCGTCCCTAGGAGGGGTGCGTCACTTGAGTGGGTTGAGTCACTGACGTGGTCTTCCTGTCTGGGTTGGCGCCCCCCCTTGGGTTGTGCCGTGGCGGAGATCTTTGTGGGCTATACTCGGCCTTGTCTCGGGATGGTAAGTTGGTGGTTGAAGATATCCCTCTAGTAGTGTGGGGGCTGTACTTTGGCAAAGTTATATCTGTTATATCTGGAGTATTTATCCTGTCTTATCCAGTGTCCTGTGTGAATTTAAGTATGCTCTCTCTAATTCTTTCTCTCTCGGAGTAGGACCTGAGCCCTAGGACCATGCCTCAGGACTACCTGGCATGATGACTCCTGGTTGTCCACAGTCCACCTGGGCGTGCTGCTGCTCCAGTTTCAACTGTTCTGCGTGCGGCTATGGAACCCTGACTTGTTCACTGTGATTACTATTATTTGACCATGCTGGTCATTTATGAACATTTAAACATCTTGGCCATGTTCTGTTATAATCTCCACCCGGCACAGCCAGAAGAGGACTGGCCACCCCTCATAGCCTGGTTCCTCTCTAGGTTTCTTCCTAGGTTCTGGGCTTTCTAGGGAGTTTTTCCTAGCCACCGTGCTTCTACACCTGCATTGCTTGCTGTTTGGGGTTTTAGGCTGCATTTCTGTACAGCACTTTGATATATCAGCTGATGTAAGAAGGGCTATATAAATAAATTTGATATAATTTGATCACAATAAATAAGACAGGGGGACCTGATCCTAGATCAGCATTTCTACTCTAAGAAACCTAAACTAAAATACACTAGGAAACCAACTACACCATCAACATATTGACATGATATTGTGAATGCCTATCTAAGAAAATAACCGTAGTTTTGTTTATCTGTTCTGTGTGTCTGCAAGGGGTCTTGTTGCTATGTACTGTATGTTGCTTCAGTAGTGAATGACCAATACCTATCATATTGTACAAGCATCATGAATGAACAGACATTGGTTTAGTAGTTCTAAATAGTGGTTCTACTTCCTGCATGGGCAGAGGGAAACCTTATGGTCAGTTGTACAATAGTAGCGCGGAATTTCCTGTCAACATCTTGAGTCATTGTATTGTTTACTGTCAAGGGGAGGGAAAGACATCATTAAGCTGAACTGATGAGATGATTCAGCCCCTGAATGATGAACTATGTGATGCGATTCTCTCATGCCATTCAATCTAAAACTGAAGGTGAACAATACACTTCTCTTCTTCTCTCCTCATGTGTTGTTAGATCAGAGTGTGGGTTGAGTAACTGTATCAAGGCGCTCCTTTTTAGTGTGACAGTGGATGGGCTGGGCGGCCGGGACCTCCCCGAGAAGAGTCTGAAGCCAGCAGGAGCACGTCCAGGAGTCTCTTTCTCTCTCCCTCATCATCTGCTGTGGTTCAGCTCGGCTGGGCTCGCTGGTTGTCTCTCTTTGTATGGCTGCTGCTATTGGCCCAGGAGACCACAATGTATCAGTGACCACTGTAGACAGCAACTTTTTTGTCTTTCGCTAAAGTGAATAAGGTGGTTTTCCCCTTCACTTTTGTTTTTGAGTAAGATGGACTGGTGCAGTTGTTGAGTTCATGTGTGTGTCTGTGAATATGTGTCGGTATTGCTGCGTGCATGTCTGTGTCTGTGGTGTGTGCGTGCCTGCCTGCCTGTCTGACTTCTTAGTGCCTGTGTGTGTGTGTTTAGAGGTCTCTAAGCAGCACAGAGGAAGGTGAAGCTGATGCCCTTCAAACCCTAAGAGTGCCTCCTCTCCATCACCCCAGCTGCTTAAATCAATGTGTCTCTCCTGAGAGTCATCACTCACCATGAGGAAGGGGCTGATTTTAACCTTTCCCTCTCTCAGGCAGCATCCCAAATGGCAGCCTATTCCCTTTATAGTGCACTACTTCTTTCTTTTTTTTTTTACCAGAGGGCATAGGGCTCTGGTCAAACATAGTGCACTATATAGGGATTAGGGTGCCACTTGGGAGTCATCCTCACCCTCGCCTGTTGCTGCCGGCTCAAACATTATGAGATCTTCAGATCCCAAGACATGAGGAAGAGCAGCTTTATTTGGGTCCTTCCTATTTGGCTGTGAGAAATGGGGCAGAGAGAGTTTAAGAAAACAGAGAGAGTAAAGGGAGAGAGAGAAATATATAGATTCATTATTAGAGACCCTGACTAGGCCCTGCTCCTATGCACACTAGAGAGCGAGTGAGGGAGAGTGAGAGAGAGAGAGAGAGAGAGAGAGAGTAACCACAGTAGGGGGAGAGAAATGGGGAAACGGGGCCAAGCACAGACACACTATACTCCCTAGCGAAGCAGAGAGAGGGAGAGCAGGGGTTCTGTGAGTCCAGGCAACTGAGCTTCAGACCACAGAAATGCTGCTGGCCTCTGTAGTGAGGCAATAGAGACTACCTCCTAAATGGCACCCTATTCCCTATGTATTGCACTACTTTTGATATGTCTCTGGTCAAAAGTAGTGCACTATATAGGGGATAGGGTTACAGTGTTATTTGGGACGCAATCAGAGAGCCCTTCCAGAGAGCTCAACCTTTTCATTTTGTCAATATTGAGGCGTCTGAGAAAGAACAAGTTGAGGAGGGTAATGCATCTCTATTGTTTCATCAACATGGTTGCAAAGCTCAGCAGTTGGCAGAGGCAAGACGAGGAAAACTACATGAACAAAGCCAACGGAGTAATGAATAGTACAGAATGTGATATTTATTTTCAAGTTACGAGATGGTTCATGAATTGGTGAGAGGTGTTTCTTCCACTTTCCTTAAATGATCTACTGCATAATTGTAGAGTTTCCACCATCTAAAAACACAGCCATCTCTCTAAGAACTATCTCTTTGGGCTCTGCTACATTTACGTTGGGTCCATTTCTCATCTTTGAGGTCTAATACACTCGATGCAGCAACATGGAAAATCATGGAATTTGACTTCCTTTCCATTTTTGAAAAAAAAAGAGAAGAACATGTTATTCAGAAAGTTCATTTGAGAAGCTAAAGGCAAACAGACAGGAGGAAGTGCAGAAACGTCATGTTTTGATATAAATACATGATCAAGTTGCCCTCTATAGAGGTGGGGATGGGGCAGAAAAAAACCATCTGAAAGCACTGAGTCTTCTGCTCAACTTCCTGAGTAAAACATTAGAGTTTGTATTCAACAGTTTCCCCACGAGAGGCAGTTTAAAGGCCGAAACACTGACAGGCAAAAGGCAGTGAGTAAGAGGAGTTCAAATCCTAAGAGGCTTCCACTCAGCTTCCTGTGTGACCGTTAGAGAAGTAATTTACTTTATTTAGCCAGAAAAGTAATCGAGAACAACAACGACCTGACCAAGAGGGAGCAATGAAGCGGACAGGGAGCGTTGGTATTCCTGGTCTTCTTAAACGCAGACAGTGAACGTTGGTGTTCTGGTCGTATTAAACGAGGACAGAGAACGTTGGTGTTCTGGTCGTATTAAATGAGGACAGGGAACGTTGGTATTCTGGTCTTACTAAACAAGGACAGAAAACATTGGTATTCTAGTCGTATTAAACGCAGACAGTGAACATTGGTGTTCTTGTCTTATTAAATGAGGACAGGGAACGTTGGTATTCTTGTCACGGTCGTCCTCCTCTTCATCTGAAGAGGAGAGGCGAGAAGGATCGGACGACCAAAATGCGGCGTGATATGTGTTCATGTTGAATGTTTAATTAAAGAAAGAACTGAACACTGAAACACTATACAAAAACAGTAAACAAAATAACAACCGTGAAGCTAATGCGAGCTGCGCTGAAACAAGCCATCAACATAGACAATCACCCACAAACAAACAGTGCAACCCAGGCTACCTAAGTATGATTCTCAATCAGAGACAACTAATGACACCTGCCTCTGATTGAGAACCATACTAGGCCGAAACATAGAAATGCCCCAAAACATAGAAAAACCAACATAGACTGCCCACCCAACTCACGCCCTGACCATACTAAATAAATACAAAACAAAGGAAATAAAGGTCAGAACGTGACAATTCTAGTCGTATTGAACGAGGACAGGGAACGTTTGTATTCTGGTCGTATTAAACGAGGACAGGGAACATTGGTATTCTGGTCGTATTAAACGAGGACAGGGAACGTTTGTATTCTGGTCGTATTAAACGAGGACAGGGAACATTGGTATTCTGGTCGTATTAAACGAGGACAGAGAACGTTTGTATTCTGGTCGTATTAAACGAGGACAGGGAACGTTTGTATTCTGGTCGTATTAAACGAGGACAGGGAACATTGGTATTCTGGTCGTATTAAACGAGGACAGAGAACGTTTGTATTCTGGTCGTATTAAACGAGGACAGGGAACGTTGGTATTCTGGTCGTATTAAACGAGGACAGAGAACGTTTGTATTCTGGTCGTATTAAACGAGGACAGGGAACATTGGTATTCTGGTCGTATTAAACGAGGACAGAGAACGTTTGTATTCTGGTCGTATTAAACGAGGACAGGGAACATTGGTATTCTGGTCGTATTAAACGAGGACAGAGAACGTTGGTGTTCTGGTCTTATTGAACGAGGACAGGGAACGTTGGTATTCTGGTCGTATTGAACGAGGACAGAGAACGTTGGTATTCTGGTCGTATTAAACGAGGACAGAGAACGTTGGTATTCTGGTCGTATTGAACGAGGACAGAGAACGTTGGTATTCTGGTCGTATTAAACGAGGACAGAGAACGTTGGTATTCTGGTCGTATTGAACGAGGACAGGGAACGTTGGTATTCTGGTCGTATTAAACGAGGACAGAGAACGTTGGTATTCTGGTCGTATTGAACGAGGACAGGGAACGTTGGTATTCTGGTCGTATTAAACGAGGACAGAGAACGTTGGTATTCTTGTCTTATTAAACGAGAACAGGGAACGTTGGTATTCTGGTCGTATTAAACGAGGACAGAGAACGTTGGTATTCTGGTCTTATTAAATGAGGACAGGGAACGTTGGTATTCTGGTCGTATTAAACGAGGACAGAGAACGTTGGTGTTCTGGTCTTATTAAATGAGGACAGAGAACGTTGGTATTCTGGTCGTATTGAACAAGGACAGGGAACGTTGGTATTCTGGTCGTATTAAACGAGGACAGAGAACGTTGGTATTCTGGTCGTATTAAACGAGGAAAGGAAGCCTCCAGTTCTCCAACTCTGATCCAACCATCACATATTGACCTTGATCACTGGCCATGCTCTGGGGTTTACGGCAACAAAAGCGTGAAATGGTGAGGGAGGGAACGGAAATACACCAGGCTACTCAGGGAGATAGAGGCTTTGTCCCAAACGGAACTCTAATCCCTACAGTATATAGTGCAATACTCACAAGGCTCTGGCCAAAAGAAGTGCACTATATAGGGAATAGGGTGCTATTTGGAATGAAGCCAGAGAGGAAAAGCTTCACCAGCTTCCTAGGCCAGACTGACACAGAACATAATTACTTTGTATCACTCTAGAAAATAGGTTTTAATATCCTAAATACATAGCCTACAGTATATATGTTTTGCTTTAAACGGGCATACCTATTAGGGACATAAATAAACGAGAATGTTTTACATATTCTGCAAATTAACACACTCCAAATTGTAAAAAATGTACACTGGGCACAGAGGTCAAGTTCAACGTCTATTCCACATTGGTTCAACATAACTTCATTGAAATGACCTGGAAACAACGTTGAGTCAGCCAGTGTGTGCCCAGAGGGTAAATAGGCCTAAAAGAAAGTATCCAGAGTGCCTGACAAACTCTCTCCTCGGCTAGACTCAGACAATTAAGTCATTACCAAACTGTTTGGAATGCAGCGATGTGTTTGTGTATCTGTTCTGTATTAAAGGTCAGACAGGATTGCTGTTAATGTAGTTGGTTAAAGAGTGACCGAATAATTGTCTCTTTCTCGCTCTCTCTCTCACACACACATATGCAAAATATACACACATATGCTCACACACACACACACACACGCACGAGCGCACACACACACAGCCATGTGTAATCACTTGGCTGGAGGCGACAGAGTATTTTTGAAGCCTATTAGCAACAGGCCATTTCCCTGTGTCCTGTATGACATCACCATCAATTTAAGGGCAAGCTATGTATTACAGTACTGTATTACCGAATAGGGCAAAAATAGCACTTTACTACCACTGCAGGAAAAATGTAGGGTCATCTCGACTAGTTATTTGTTGTAAAGAATCTTAGTTTAATCAGTTTGCATGATCTCAGCTTCGCCTCAGTACTTCGGTAGTCCTTCAAGGCAGCCTCAGTATAAGAAAGCAGGTGCCAGGGTTAGCACACACCCAAGACACACACACACACACACACTCTCACACACACACACACACACACACACACACACACACACACACACACACACACACACACACACACACACACACACACACACACACACACACACACACTCTCTCGCTCTCTCTCTCTCTCTCTGTCTCTCATCTAAAAGTTACACACACACACACACACACACACACACACACACACACTCTCTCTCTCTCTCTCTCTCTCTCTCTCTCTCTCTCTCTCTCTCTCTCTCTCTCTGTCTCTCATCTAAAAGTTACTCCAGAGAGTTTTAATTGCTGTGTGATGAAGGAGCTGCTGCTGTGAACCTGGCCGGTGCATCCTACTCAACCCACATAAACAAACATACACCAGCGGAGAGAGTAAACACATTTAAATAGTAAATAGACCTTCACTATGAAACATTTATGACCACGCCATTTCTGTTTATTTCCCTTGGCAGAGTAACATCACCTTGAAGGTTGTAGGTATCAACAGGGTAAATGTTTCTAAATGCAAATGTTGTGTTAGTTGGCAGAGGCTGCCAGCATTTCAGACGAAGGTTTGTTGTTCTAATCTTTAAACAAAGAGCTGTGGTAAAAGGCTTCCCACTGTGCACACACTGGTTGAATCAACATTGTTGTCATGTCATTTATCAAAACTAGAGAGCAGTACGATGAGGCAATCCGCTTTTATGACCTCACACCTCTCCAGTCCAACAACAGAGGCTTAATGTCATCTCCCAATTGACACCCCAGGTGCCATCTGAGACTCATTTACAGTGTTTCCCCTGACTCTCTGTCTGACTCGCCAATTTACAGTGTGTTTCCCCTGACTCTCTGTCTGACTCGCCCATTTACAGTGTGTTTCCCCTGACTCTCTGTCTGACTCGCCCATTTACAGTGTGTTTCCCCTGACTCTCTGTCTGACTCGCCCATTTACAGTGTGTTTCCCCTGACTCTCTGTCTGACTCACACATTTACAGTGTGTTTCCCCTGACTTTCTGTCTGACTCGCCCATTTACAATGTTTCCCCTGACTCTCTGTCTGACTCGTCCATTTACAGTGTGTTTCCCCTGACTCTCTGTCTGACTCGTCCATTTACAGTGTGTTTCCCCCGACTCTCTGTCTGACTCGTCCATTTACAGTGTGTTTCCCCTGACTCTCTGTCTGACTCGTCCATTTACAGTGTGTTTCCCCTGACTCTCTGTCTGACTCGTCCATTTACAGTGTGTTTCCCCTGACTCTCTGTCTGACTCGTCCATTTACAGTGTGTTTCCCCTGACTCTCTGTCTGACTCGTCCATTTACAGTGTGTTTCCCCTGACTCTCTGTCTGACTCGTCCATATACAGTGTGTTTCCCCTGACTCTCTGTCTGACTCGTCCATTTACAGTGTGTTTCCCCTGACTCTCTGTCTGACTCGTCCATTTACAGTGTGTTTCCCCTGACTCTCTGTCTGACTCGCCCATTTACAGTGTGTTTCCCCCGACTCTCTGTCTGACTCGTCCATTTACAGTGTGTTTCCCCTGACTCTCTGTCTGACTCGTCCATTTACAGTGTGTTTCCCCTGACTCTCTGTCTGACTCGTCCATTTACAGTGTGTTTCCCCTGACTCTCTGTCTGACTCGTCCATTTACAGTGTGTTTCCCCCGACTCTCTGTCTGACTCTGCAGCAGAAAGTTGACCATGTTATTATTAGTCCAGACCACAGCAGCATCTCTGCATGTTGTGCATTTCTGTGTCTCGAACGTATCAACCTTGAACCTGGCTCCTTTCTCTCTCTGTCTCCCTCACCCTCTCTCTGTCTCCCTCTCTCTCTGTCTCCCTCTCTCTCTCTCTGTCTTCCTCACCCTCTCTCTCTCTGTGTGACTCTTTTCTCTCTCTGTCTCCCTCTCTCTCTCGGTCTCACTCTCGCTCTCTCCCTGATTTCAATGCAGACAACCTCGATGATAGCAAACTTGGTATTTAGCAGACGTTGGCATTCTCCTTGCCCTCCGGCCTCCAGAATGTAGCATGCCCTCGTCTGACCCGTCCGTCTAACTCTCTCCTTGGCATCAGATGTCACGTAGACCTGCCTGCACTAGGGATGTTGTGGTGGGTGTTACAGTACAGTACACATGGCGGATGGAGTCAACCTTACATAGAGTACAATGTAAAGCAGCAATCTGTTCCATTATGTTCAAACCAGCTTGTCCAACACTGGGTCATTTCCACAATAGACACCCATCTATAATAATAAAGAAGCATGCTCTATATAACTTCCTTTGTCTTCCTAGAGTGGTTGAATATCTCTCGCACAGACAATAGACGCCCCCCCCCCCCCCTCACAACACATTAAGGAAATCAAATAGGCAGCAGACCCAGTGTGGTGTTGGTTAACTGGTCTTTGTGTTCAGTTTCTAATCAATAGGTTTGGTCTTAGTGAGACACACACTGCATGATCGTTCAAGGGACCCCTAACTGGGTAAGTAGCAAGCCAGCCAGCTCCAGCCACAAACCCATCTTCTAAAGCTGTGATCATGTGGAAAGCACTTTAACCAGTGAAGCCTGATATGTTTTCGAGCTTGTTTTATTCCTTCTGAAAGGTAAAGCTTTTACCCTAGCTGTGGAATTCCCACTGCAATGTACAACACCGTAGCGCTCGCCTGTAGTGTAGGTGTTTTGTTTTTGCTGAAATAGTCCTCGTCTCCTAAATTGAAAGTTTATAGCGACACAGAGCCCATAGACCGAGGCTGAGTGGGCCTGACAGAAAGCTCCGCAGAGGAATATGATATGCTGCAGTCGCTGATCCAGAGAGAGGGACAGACGTGACATGGAGGTCAGAGACTAGTTAGGAAGGAGGACATGGTGAAAGAGGAGAGTATGGGGGAGGAAAAGTATGTGGAGGATTGGGGGGTGGTGGGAGAATAGGAGGTGAGAATTGGGAGAGGGTTGGGGAGATTGGGGGGAGATGAAGGGGGAAATTGGGAGAATGAAGAGGAAGATGGCAGGGAAAATATAAGGGGCATGATGGATGAGTGGATGGAATAGGAATGGAGTTGTTTGTTTTGATAAAGGGCGTTGAGGCCCTCCCATAATAACAGTGGGGTACAGATTGGTCCCTAAGCAGGAAGCAATCTCTGTTTCAGAAGAGGCCATTGGCTGGGTTGGACCCTCTAATAATGACATCAGAGGAACTGCTCTGCTCTGCTCTGCGCTGGTGACTTCAAAAAAGCGGCAGGGGTCGTAGCTAAGCCGCAGTCTCATTAATAATCATCATGAGCCTAGTTTCCAGCCCCTCACAGTCCCTTTAATGACTGAGGGGAGAGACAGACCCTCCAGGGTCTGTGGGAAGTTTGATGTAAACCTTTGCTGCATCTTAAATTGCACCCAATTCCCTTTATATTACACTTCTTTAGACCAGGGCCCATAGGGATCTAGGCAAAAGTAGTACACTATATAGGGACCATTGTCATTTGGGACACAGTCCCTGAATAGTTAGTCAGAATGGGTCCTGGAGAAAGGCCCTATCTGTTCTCAGAGTGATTTTAGACGGAGGCCATGTCTGAATAACCATACTTGAATTCTAAATAGTACGATTTTTCAGGAACCGAAAAAATATACAATTTTATAGTATGTGAAATTAATTCCAGGATGTCATACTCATTTTGGCTTTTCATCTAGTAGAATTTGTTGCAAACTATTGAGGAAGAGAATCTGCTTTTCACTCCTACCTGTGTTCTACAATGGCTGATAATCAGAATAGGGGATGTGCTCTACAAAAATGTACAAAGGGTGGGGAACAAGCGCTATTGCGCATTTGATGACACCTTCTCAGTATGCTTACAACATACCTTTTACTAAACAGTACATTCTAAATAGTACGTAGCACGAGTAGTGCTCAGTATGCTGTTTTAGTAAGTCGTAGGCAAGACAGAATTTGGACACTTTTGCCGTCAGGGTTATCTGATGGGCATTTGACGAAGCCTCCAAGCCTCTGGTCTAAAGCTCCACAGCAAAAGTGTCTGAGTCACAGTCAAACAGAATATTGTAAACAGTGACCACATCCAAGGCCACAGGCACCCTCGCACATAAGTACGTGTCACTCACACACTCAAACAAAACCCCTCCCCTACACACACATACACACCGTACAGCCTGTGCTACATTTCCGTACTAATGACCGTTGACAGAAACCAGAGCAGCGCTTGAAACGTTTTCATCATGTTTGTTTTGTGGCTCCCTCCCTCACTCCCTCCAGCAGATCCCCATATAGCCCCAGCCTTGCTTGGCTCTGGTGTCTGGTGTAGTCTAACATCTCGCTACCTGTGATACCCAGGGGAGAGGAGAAGGTAATCACCAGCAGCATTGCATTCCATCCTCCTGTCCCACTGCCATATCTACACTGGAATGTTAAACACACTGGGAGATACATGATTTACATATAGCTGTAGTTACTAGCTAGTTAATGTATTTATTTACATGATTTACCTTTTACATCATACATTATTAGTCCATGTATTCATTGGATGATTCGCATTTATTACTGTGCAAATCACTGTACTTAAGCAAATATTGTTTTCATTTGATGTGCTAAACAGTTTGTTTTTAATAAGTTAGTCCCAGTAGTTATTAAACTATATGCTGTTGTACAAGTTACTCAACAGATATGTTTTGACTCCAACCTAGAAGGTCTTATAACAGTCTCCTCTGACACACAGATCTACACTAATCTGCTAAACCCCCTTGGACATTAGGATTACTAATTGGATGAATTTAGTGGTGAGTTCACAAGGCCAGGGGGCCTGAGGGGTGGGTAGACGTTCCCCTTCTCAGACAACATATCCAGGATCAGCTTACCCTCCCCAAATCCTAGCCTTAACCATTATGGAGGTGGAACAGCAAACTGACCCTAGATCAGTATCTAGTTGGTAAAATCGTTTGGCGTTGGCTTGGACAATGGACATTCTCATTTTCATGCAGTTATTTTTTGACAGTTTAATCTCCTATGTGTGGTGTTGGCATCCTGGCTAACCTGTCTGCATTGTGTTTTCACCATATTTTCGTGTATGACACACACACGCATAATGTGCACGCAACCACTCATGCATACACACACTTGCACTTCTACACTCGCATACATGCACCCATTCACACACACATGCATCCAATCTACTCGGGACCCTCTGCTCTGTCTGACCTATAGAGAGGAGGTGAGGGGAGGGCTAAGGAGGGGGAGGGAGAAGGATTTATAGACAGCTGAACCATGCAGTGAGGTACAAGGTTGACCTGGGAGGGCATGTGTGATAATACAGGAACAGTACAGACAAATCCATGTAAGGTTTAACACACTCGCAGGATGAGTATTCTATTGGTGAATACAGTAGCCCCAGGCTACAAGGACATAATGTACGAATTTATATATTACTCAATGTCATATCTAATTAATTGTGACATGAGAAATTGAATTTCACATCTTTAGCATGTAAATAACTGAGGTGGGATATTTGGCTTGCTCTAGGCTATTGTACGCTAGTGTTTATGCTCCTTAGTATGCACGTACAAAACATAATTTGTTTCAATAAAAGTTTTGAAAACAAGGTGAAAACTGGATACCTCTCTACCATGCAAGCACGCTCCCGCCCCACAGAGGTTCCCCGCGCCCAGTTGCTTAGGGTTTCCGAGTACGCGCCCACGGCACGGATACGCGCACTCCAGTCTCCGTCCTCTGCTAGACATGGCGGCGGATCTAAACCCAGACTGGCTCTCCTGCCTTCCTTCTTCTTGGAGTTATGGGGTTACTCGGGACGGAAGGATATTCTTCATCAAGTAAATATTCTCAGGATACGGCGCATGGAAGTGAATTGGCTTTGTTTCGACGCGTTTGTTTATGTCTGTGTTATTTGCGTGTTCACCTTCTCCCCGTTTCTTACCCAACAGTGAAGAAGCCAAGAGTACGACCTGGCTTCATCCCGTCACCGGAGAGGCCGTCATAACGGGGCACAGAACAACCCCAGGTAAAAACGGTTCGCATCGACCTCTTCCAATCGTTACATACGGCAAGAGTCTCGGTTTTAAATGGTTTCAGAAACCACCGAGAAACGTTGAGCGAAGACTCCCTGCCGCAAGCAACAGCCGCCTGTCTTTCTCTCCTCTGCGCTCAGACCATCAAGTTGAGCCGCCAATTAATGTCACCTAGGCATTGCGACAGAGTTGTTGAAAGTTCGGTCACGTAGGCATTCACATTCATAAACAAAGAAGTTAGTTTCTTTTTTTACAATATTGTTTGCAACTTGCCATGGTTGTAGACTAAACTGTAAGGCTTAAGCCCGTAGCGTGGGCACTGGGCAGTTATTTTGTAACCATTGTAACAACAGCTGTTGATAAAATGATAACATGAAACATTGATGCGTAACTCGCTACAAATGTTGAATGCAACAAATGTTTGAATTGCTGTGAACATGACTTCGGATAAGGATGTTATTGTTACCATTCCATATCCATTGCATTAGAGAGAAGACATCGTGCGCTGAATGCATAGATCCTCACACTGTCAATGCCCAGGAAGCAGGTTTTTACAATCTCACGCCTATCAATACAATATGTTGAATAACGGATACGAATAGAAATGACGACGAGGCTATTCGACCATCCTTACTAGGCTATGTCATTAATGGATAGCATGTCGGTAGGCTGTATATATTGCGTAAGGGGAACGGTATTTTCGGTCACGCGCAGATCTCTGCTCGTATCAGCCGCTTGTGTGTTGCGATGTATTTGTTTCGTAGCCTATTCATTACCCCCCCCCATGCCCCTTCTCTTTCCCGCATAGATTTACCAACGGGATGGGAGGAGGGATATACCTTCGAAGGAGCCCGCTGCTTCATCAAGTAAGTTGGATTTTTCAAAGCCACCGCGCTTTATGGAAACACTTGATATTTGTCCTCCTCCTGTCGCTGGCAGGCTGCTTTGTTTTTGACGGCAGTTGAGATTTTCAGATTCTCTCCCACTGCCACTCTGGAGTGTTCAGGAAAGATCTCCTCCACATCCCCTTATGAACACACACACAGTTCCAGGTTCTCGTTTTTCCTCCTGTCTGTGGTGGAGTTTGACAAGCCAGTGTAACTCACAGCTCTCAGCTGAACAGGCTTTACTTGTTGGGGCCTCCTTCCCTCAGACATGACACTGCCAGCCAGACTGGCGTGTACTTGCAACAGAGACACTACATTATTACACCCCTAAAAATCGGCTTAGGGTTTGTTGCACAGTCATATTTGGGTTGATAAGTCAGTGTTTGAAGGAACACGTGTATGTACAGTTTTAAAGCCTTGCAGTGCTATTCAGTTGTCTTTCCTTCACCACTCTCTCTTCTGATTCTCTGCTATGGCCATTTGGAGAGTAGCAACTGAGCTAATAGCATGTGCTTTAGATGGGTCCACTAACTGGAGTGTGTTTTGTATCTCAAGGCATACATACTGTACCGCTGTGCTGTGAATTAGTGTTTTATTTAGCGTCACTGTTTCCTCTCCCACAAGTATTATTGTGGCACACTGCTGATGGCATGGACTCAAGTTGGACCGTAGGCTGAAGGAATGGAATTGGCTGAATCACAGTCACATTTCTAGATGGGATATCTTTCTGAGACACAAAGAGCAGCATTTTGGACTGAGAAGAATTTTGTCCAGTTTATGTTTTGGACAGCGTTGCATTGGCAGTGCATGGTGTGCTATTTTGCAATTTGCATTGCCTGGGATTTCTGAAATTCTTCTCAATTTCCTTGCTGGTCAGCCCATGTATTGGGCCGTTATGCAGACCTTATGCCCTCCACGTCCCCTATGCCCTCCTTCATCCCGGAAGGAACTGGATGCCCTTTGATTTAGGATTCATGTCCCTCTTTCTCTCTGGTGTTGAGAGGGTCCCATGGGACCCAGACAGTGGGCTGCTGGAGGGGTGTGTGTGTGTGTCACAACCCAGCCTGTGTCCTCGTGACACCCATTAATTCACAGGGGGATTCTTCTCTCTGTTCCCCTTTGTCCTAGTGTACCTGGAGACAGAACCAATCCGAAGAGGCTTGTATGATGTTTCATCCTCTGTTTCAGTTAACGCTCCCTAGAGTCAGTGCCCTACCTAGTACACTGAAGTACACTAGTTCACAGTGGCTGTCCAGCCAGAACAGGCAGCTACCCTAGTGTACCGTAACCCTGTATACACTTTAAGCCCTTTGACTCAGACTCTGAACGCATGACCGAGCTAAACCTACTGAGGACTATGGAAGTGTCTCCCCCACGCCTCCCATCAGGCAAAAACATAGTCATTCAGTCCTCTACCTCCCACTGAGATTTTTATTATTTTTTCTGGTCATTAAAAATACTTGTGTCAAAAAACGTCCCATTTCTTTCAGTATCCACCCTGGCTGGCCATGACGTAACAAATAAGACGTCAGCATGACGTTGCTTCAACTAGCTAATATTGCCCACTTTGATACTGCTGTTGTGGTTGAGGCCTTTAATGACCTCCCTGATGTGTCTCACCTCTGTGTGTCACGCTGGCGTCTACAGTATTACCTCAGCAGCAGGTGGAAGGCTGCCAGACATGAGGAATGGTACAGCTCATTTATTATTCCTGGGCTGTGTGGAGTCGCAGAGGGGCTGACTCTAAAGGACGGACACACACACTTTACAGATCCCATTCATCAACGACCAGGTTGTTTTCACCCAGCATCTTTAATTCACTTATCCCTCTCTCCCTTTAGCCTTCAGATAATTTCTGCACTGGCGCACACAGTATGGCTGCGTCCCAAATGGCCCCTGTCTATGGGCTCTGGTCAAAAGTAGTGCACTATAGAGGGAAAAGGGTGCCAGATGTATACACTTAGAACAAAGGAAGAAAACCTACACACAGCAAATGCAGCTTCCAAGTGATTTGATATACCACTAACCACAATAGAGAGAACATTTCAGCTAGCTGCAATAGCTTCCATAAAGGTGTTTTGGATGTGTAATATTACACACACACTGGACGATTTATGTAGCTCACACAGGTATGCCATCCAAATGGCACCCTATTCCCTATGGGCCCTGGTCAAAAGTAGTGCGCTCTATAGGGAATAGGGTGCCATTTGGGATGCAGCCCAGGAGTGGCAGAGAAAGCTGGATAAGGAGCCATGTTTAAGACATGCAGTGTGGATTCATTTCACTCTCCCTCCCCTGCTTCCCACGCTGGTTTCTTGAAGTGAGAGGAGGAGGAAGGCGGAATGAACGAGAATAGGGAAATGGTTGGAGGATATGTGGAGGATATGACCTGTAGCTGACACTTGGAGTGTAGTTGGGGGGTGGGTAGGCAAAGAGACCTAGTGAGACAGCCTTGGTAGACAGACAAGGCTGTGTATGTGTGTGCTGCAGTCCTTTCCTCTGGCTTAGTTTGGCAGCTGGGGGAGTGCTTGGGGAATCCTGCAAAATAAACAGTTAGAGAAACATGGCCTGCTCCCCTTCTTCTCCACGCCCACTGGTGAATACTGCCCTCCCATTGGAGGTGGAGGCTCTAGGCCTGCCTCTTTAACTCCGATCAAGTTTTGGGGCTTAGGGGTGTGTGTGTGTGTGGAGCCTACAGACGAGGCCACGAAGCAACATTAAGGAGACGTGACCTAGCTAGCGGTCTCAGCTTTGCTGCAGCACTCTCCATAGTGGAATTCTCCACAGGCTGTGTTAATGAAACGAGCTGTGTTGTGAATCTAGATGCACCCTAAGGATTGGAGTTTCAATTTGAGAATGGTTTTGCGAAGGACTGATGGCGAGAAAGGTTTCTGTTTTGGTCAGGCTAAATAGAGCAATCTGATAGAGGTGAGTGGAGCAGGAGATGTAGAACGAGAGATTGAGAAAACAAAAGAGAGTGAATCTAAAAAGGAGATGGGGAGAGGGAGACATAGATGGATAGAGAGAGGTTAGTGTGTGAAAGAGAGAGCTTTGTGAATTGGATAAAAGCTGGGAATAGGCTTCTAGCTGTCAGGAGGAGATGCAGGTTCTGCAGGTGTTTCCACCGGGATACAACAGCCACTCAACTTTTCCTGGACATCTGTCAGCAGTGTGTGTACGTTTTGTGTCCACACTCATTTCCACCTCTGGGATCATGTGAGCTGTGGTTGAAGTAGGGACAGATCTATAAGTGGGTCGCTGGCTGGGTGGAGTTGCTACACTGATGAAGTGCTTCCTGTCTCGTTCGCTCTCACTCGCTCTTGCTCTAGCTCGGTCTCATCAGTGGGAGACGAGAGTAAGAATGGTCTAACATTTCTACTGCTGAATGTTGCGACACTAGCAGGTGATGACAGCCCCTTGTCAAAGCTGTTGATTCACTGGAGACACCATCAACTCTCTGCATTTCAGCAACTCTGTCCTATTGCTCTTCCTCTTCCTCCCTAAACACAACACACCTCTGGTTCCACACCATAGGCCACTAATGAACGACACCACCTGCAGTGAATACAAGTGAGTTTAATTTTCTGCTTACAGTAAGCTGTGAAAAGGCTGTTAGTCAATCAATCTTATTTTATAAAGCCATTTTTTACATCGGCAGCCAAAACTGCCCAGCCAAAACCCCAAACAGCAAGCGATGTAGAAGCACACTGTACGGTACATCCCAAATGGCACCCTATTCCCTATATAGTGTGTACTACTTTTGACGGGCCCTGTTCCAAATTAGGACACCGTATAGGGATTAGGGTGCCATTTGGTATGTATCCATTGTGTTTGGCTGTGCTGCAACAGTTATTACTGAGTCCTATTCAGGGGCACCGCAGCACTGCATACCATAGTCTGTGGTGGTACTATGATGGAGTATACATCTTCAACTTGAAGTCTTGAGTTGTTACGACTGGCCATATCTATGAGTGAGTGATCTGTCAGTATCCGAGATATCACTGACCTGATTTACCACTAACCTCCCCCTCCAAAGCCAGGGCTCAGTGCAAAGCCTGCTTGTGTTCAATCCAAAAATGGAAGAACCTACAGACTGGGTAAGCTCACTGGTTATTGTGGTGAAAAATAACTGCAATCTCAGGATATGTCTAGACCTGTGAGATCTCAACAAAGCAATCAAGAGAGAGCATTTGAAGTTGCCAACCAGAGAAGAGAGAATGTCGCAGTTTGCTGAAGAAAAGTGGTTCAGTAAGTTTGATGCCTCATCAGGATTCTGGCAAATGAAGCTAGATGATGCAAGCTCAAGTCTATGCACATTCAACACACCTGAGGGCAGGTACAGATTTCATATGGGATTCTCTCAGCGCCAGAGGTCTACCACAAGACAATCCACATGATCTTCGAGCGCATTCCAGGAGTGGAGACTATGATGGATGACATCATCGTCTGGGGGTCGACAAAAGAAGAACACGATGCGAGAGTGAGACAAGTGCTGGACCTGACACGGAGAGTCAACCTAAAAGGACAAATGCGAGATTGGTGTGAAAACACTTACCTTCGTGGGAGATGTACTTTCTGAGGACGGAGTCAAACCAGACCCGAGGAAAACATCAGCCATCAACAACATGGAGCGCCCGAAGACCAAGGACAATGTGAGATGCTTCATGGGCATGATCACCTACCTTGCAAAGTTCATACCTCAGCTGTCAGCACAGTCCGCTCCACTCAGATGTATTCTGGAACAGAAAAAGTAATGGGAATGGTCCCATGAACAGGAAAACCGCTTCTAAAACCGAAAGAAGACAATCACAGAAGAGCCAGTGCTCAGGTTCTATGATCCAGAGAAAAGCAGGATTTCTGCCGACGCGTCACAGTTTGGCCTGGGAGCAGTTCTTCTGCAACAGCATGACGACACATGGCAACCCGTCGCTTATGCGTCCAGAGCCTTGACGGGGGCAGAGACAAGGTATGCACAAATAGAGAAAGACCTACTGGCAAGCACATACGCTTGCGAAAGGTTTCCCCAATACGTCTACGGACGAGACTTCGAAGTAGAAACCGACGACAAACCATTGGTGTCAATCATGTCTAAGCCACTGAGTGATTGTCCAATGAGAATCCAGAGAATGTTGATCAGACTGCAAAAGTATGATGTGAAGATGATTTATACCCTGGGAAAGTTCCTGTTCGCCGCCGACTCTCTTTCTTGAGTAGTCGACAAGAAGGAGAGCTTCGACACACAGAAAAATACTGAGATTCAGGCCTACGTCGACATAATCGTAGCATCACTTCCTGTGTCTTCTGAGAGAATGGAGCAGATCAAAAGAGAGACCGCAGCTGACCAATAAATGACAGAGTTGAAAGAAACGACACTAATAGGATGGCCTGCACAGAAAAACTGTCCAAGGAGAATACAGGATTACTGGATGTGCAGAGCAGAGCTCACCATTGTGGGTGACATAGTGTTCAAAGGCAACAAGATTGTCATTCCCATGACACTACGCAAAGAAATGCTACAGAAAATACACGAGGCCCACTTGGGTGAGGAAAAATGCAGACAACGAGCACGTGAAGTAATGTACTGGCCAAGAATGAACCAGGAAATCAGCCAGACCACTGCTTCATGTGAACTATGTTTGACCTACAGGCCAAAGCAGCAAGCAGAGCCGCTAATGCCTCATCTAGTACCCAACAGACCCTACTACAAAATTGTCAAAGGTCTGATGAAAAAGGCACACGATGGAAAGGAGGATTTCCTAAAAAAATCTGATGATCTACCACAGCGCACCGCTGCAGAACGGACTTTCACCTGCACAAATGTTGATGGGACGTCGCATCAGAACCAACCTACCCATCCATGAGGACTTGCTAACACCCAGAGGTGCTCACAAAGTCAAACTCGCAAAGGAAAAACAGAAAGACAAACAAAAACAGCGACAGGACAAAAGTGCAAGACACTTACCTGAACTGAAACCTGGAGATCGTGTACGACTCCGAGACATCACTACAGGAACCTGGATGCAGCAAGGGTGTGTGCAGAGAGAAGTTGCACCGCGATCCTATGAGATCCAAACGGATCCAAACGGAGCATGGATCACAACTGGGTCAAAAGAGTGGATCTAAGGCTTTAGCCATTCACTCAAGGGACTGAGGATCATCAGGAGGATACTGCTGAAGCGTCAAATGCTTCAGGAAGCACTTCAGCAGAATGACCAAAAAGGACTGTCAGAGCCCCTGAAAGGCTTATTGAGAATTGAAAAAAAACAAAAAAAAAAAAAAAAAAAAAGGGGCACCTGGACTGAATGTTTGGTTTATGTGAAAATAAATACGGCCACAATAAAGTATTGTTGGACAGACTATATTTAGTTGAAAAAATATTCTATTTTTAAGGGAAAATAATTTTGGGAAAGAAATGTGTTATTGAAAATTGCATGTTATGCAGGTTGAGTAAACAAATGTGATGTGACATGTAACTACTTTTCTTTCTTTTAAAGGAAAGAAGATGTGTTGTTATGTGTTAAACATTTAGACTACGTTACCCAGCAGGCTATGCGGGATAGGTGGAGGGTTAAAGAATGCCTTGCATGGCTAAACATGGAGTTTTCTAGCTGAAGTATATGTTCATTAAAAGTAGTTCAACCTACGCTCCAGTTTGTCATTATATAAGGAACAAACATAACACAACTTAATGGAAATCTCATGATACTTTATTTATTATACACGTACCATGAATACACAATTCCAATATACTAATACGGACTTCAATACACACACATTTACTTGTAGCAGGACATGGACTCATCTTACAACAGGAGGTTGCAGAGGGAGGGGTGTGCTCTGCCCCCAGGCCCGATGCAGAACCGCATGCAGGCCCACTTGATTCATGCCTGGCGCTAAAGACGAGAAGGTAATGGCCAACATTTAATCCAGTCACTCAGCTCAACGCTCATCTGACTGGGACTGACTGGCAAATCATTAAGTGTTGGATTTGGGGTCAGTTATCTGGGTGCAACTCAGGATGGTGAATGTACTGCTAGTTCATTCTACAGCAATTGCTAGATTAATGGATGAGGATATGTTTTGTTTTGGATGGCCCAATAGAGGGAGAGAGGATTAGTCGCAGTTCCTATTGGCCCAGACGTGATTAATCAGACTATGGTAATCAGTAGTGTGTGTGTTAAGTGTGCACGTACCAAGGCTGTTGAAAATGTGAGGGGCTCCCCAGGTCTGCCACTGCACTTATGCATACAGCTGGTTACAGAGCGAGAGAGAGTGAGAGGGAGGAAGATTTCGCAAGAGAGTAGGAGGAGGAAGAGAGTGAGAGCAAGAGACCCTCACTGTCTCCACATGCAGTAACTTTAAGTGAAAGCCTTTCCTCACTGCTCTGTTCTTTCCTCTGCAATGCTCTATAGAATGGCCTTCCCTGCTGTGTCTGTCAATAGCATGCTTAAAGGTGTGTGTGTGTGTGTGTGTGTGTGTGCACGCCTACTGCATTAACATCGAATAGCGCCCGCGCTATGCAACTTTTCAGGGAAGTTGAGTTAATTGAGAATTTCAATAAGCATTTTTCTACGGCTGGCCATGCTTTCCACCTGGCTACCCCAACCCCGGTCAACAGCTCTGCACCCCTACAGCAACTTTCCCAAGCCTCCCCCATTTCTCCTTCACCCAAATCCAGATAGCTGATGTTCTGAAAGAGCTGCAAAACCTGGACCACTACAAATCAGCTGGGCTAGACAATCTGGACCCTCTCTTTTTAAAATTATCCGCCGCAATTGTTGCAACCCCTATTACTAGCCTGTTCAACTTCTCTTTCGTATC
Organism: Oncorhynchus clarkii lewisi; assembly: GCF_045791955.1. Lineage (NCBI taxonomy): Eukaryota > Metazoa > Chordata > Actinopteri > Salmoniformes > Salmonidae > Oncorhynchus > Oncorhynchus clarkii. The sequence continues at coordinate 12,809,670 of NC_092179.1, read as the reverse complement.
GTCTGAGATCCACAAAGATTGGAAAGCTGCCGCGGTCATCCCCCTCTTCAAAGGGGGAGACACTCTAGACCCAAACTGTTACAGATATCTATCCTACCCTGCCTTTCTAAGGTCTTCGAAAGCCAAGTTAACAGATCACCCACCATTTCGAATCCCAATATTTCAAATCGGAGGGCCTGTTGTGTGGACCTCTGTCAGTTTCTATGAGGGTGACACAGGGTTCAATTCTCGGGCCGACTCTTTTCTCTGTATACATCAATGATGTCGCTCTTGCTGCTGGTGATTCTCTGATCCACCTCTACACAGACAACACCATTCTGTGTACTTCTGGCCCTTTGGACACTGTGTTAACAAACCTCCAAACGAGCTTCAACACCATACAACACTCCTTCCGTGGCCTCCAACTGCTCTTAAATGCAAGTAAAACTAAATGCATGCTCTTCAACCGATCGCTGCCCGCACCTGCCCGCCTGTCTAGCATCACTATTCTGGATGGTTCTGACTTAGAATATGTGGACAACTACAAATACCTAGGTGTCTGGTTAGACTCTAAACTCTCCTTCCAGACTCACATTAAGCATCTCCAATCCCAAATAAAATCTAGAATTGGCTTCGTATTTCAGAACAAAGCATCCTTCACTCATGCTGCCAAACATACCCTCGTTCAACTGACTATCCTACCGATCCTTGACTTCGGCGATGTCATTTACAAAATAGCCTCCAACACTCTACTCAGCAAATTGGATGCAGTCTATCACAGTGCCATCCGTTTTGTCACCAACGCCCCATATACTACCCACCACTGCGACCTGTATGCTGTCGTTGGCTGGTCCTCACTTCATATTCGTCACCGAACCCACTGGCTTCAGGTCATATATAAGTCTTTGCTAGATAAAGCCCCACCTTGTCTCAGCTCACTGGTCACCATAGCAGCACCCACCCGTAGCACGCGCTCCAGCAGGTATATTTCACTGGTCATCCCCAAAGCCAATTCCCTCTTTGGCTGCTTTTCCTTCCAGTTCTCTGCTGCCAATGACAGGAACGAATTGCAAAAATCACTGAAGCTGGAGACTCATATCTCCCTCACTAACTTTACGCATCAGCTGTCAGAGCAGCTTACAGATCAGATCATTGCACCTGTACATAGCCCATCTGTAAATAGCCCATCTGTAAATAGCCCATCCAACTACCTCATCCCCATATTGTAATAATTATTTTTTTCTCCTTTGCACCCCAGTATCTCTACTTGCACATTCATCTTCTGCACATCTATCATTCCAGTGTAAATTGTAATTACTACAGCCCCATGGCCTATTTATTGCCTTACCTCCCTCCCTTACCTTATTTGCGCACACTGTATATAGAATTTTCTATTGTGTTATTGACTGTACGTTTGTTTATTCCATGTGTACCTCTGTTGTTGTTTGTGTCGCACTGCTTTGCTTTATCTTGGCCAGGTCGCAGTTGTAAATGAGAACTTGTTCTCAACTGGCCTAACTGGTCAAATAAAGGTGAAATAAAATAAATACCTGTGTGCGTGGGTTTGTTTGCATACTTTGCTCAATAATTTAGTCTGTTCACCTAGCTACCTTCCCATGATCATGTCCAATTTCATTGACGTGTCCCCTCTGCACTATCCCCACTGCACTTGTAATGTCCTGAGTACTGCTGTCCATCAGGACACGAAGGCTGTGTTGACACAGGCAGCCCAATTCAGCTTTTCTTTCCACTAATTGGTATTTTGACCAATCACATCAGATCTATTCACATCAGATTTTTTCCAGAGCCGATCTGATTGGTCAAAATACCAATTAGTGAAAAAAAGATCAGAATTGGGCTGCTTGTGTAAATGCAGCCAAAGTCTTGTTTACTTACTAGTGACCAGACATGGAGGGATGTGAGCCAGTGCCAGATACATGTTTACATTCCGTACTCAGAGGAGGATTGGCCCCAGGGACTCCCGTTTAGGATAACCTATTGTAGAGCCAGGCTAGGATCAGGACAACTTGTCTGACCATGTGGAAACAAATGCGCTATCAAATCAAATTTTATTTGTCACATACACATGGTTAGCAGATGTTAATGCGAGTGTAGCGAAATGCTTGTGCTTCTTGTTCCGACAATGCAGTAATAACCAATGCGTAATCTAACCTAACAATTCCACAACTACTACCTTATATACACACAAGTGTGAAGGGATAAAGAATATGTACATAAAGGTATATGAATGAGTGATGGTACAGAACGACATAGGCAATATGCAGTAGATGGTATAGAGTACAGTATATACATATGAGATGAGTAATGTAGGGTATATAAACATAAAGTGGCTAGTGATACATGTATTACATAAAGATGGCAAGATGCAGTAGATGATATAGAGTACAGTATATACATATACATATGAGATGAGTAATGTAGGGTATGTAAACATATTAAGTGGCATTGTTTAAAGTGGCTAGTGATACATTTTATTCCATCAATTTCCATTATTAAAGGGGCTGGAGTTGAGTCAGTATGTTGGCAGCAGCCACTCAATGTTAATGGTGGCTGTTTAACAGTCTGATGGCCTTGGGATAGAAGCTGTTTTTCAGTCTCTCGGTCCCTGCTTTGATGCACCTGTACTGACCTCGCCTTCTGGATGATAGCGGAGTGAACAGGCAGTGGCTCGGGTGGTTGTTGTCCTTGATGATCTTTATGGCCTTCCTGTGACATCGGGTGGTGTAGGTGTCCTGGAGGGCAGCTGGTTTGCCCCCGGTGATGCGTTGTGCAGACCTCACTACCCTCTGGAGAGCCTTACGGTTGTGGGCAGAGCAGTTGCCGTACCAGGCGGTGATACAGCCCGACAGGATGCTCTCGATTGTGCATCTGTAGAAGTTTGTGAGTGCTTTTGGTGACAAGCCGAATGACAAGCCGACAACCTCAGGAGGCTGAAGAGGCGCTGCTGTGCCTTCTTCACAACGCTGTCTGTGTGGGTGGACCAATTCAGTTTGTCTGTGATGTGTACGCCGAGGAACATAAAACTTACTACCCTCTCCACTACTGTCCCGTCGATGTGGATAGAGGGGTGCTCCCTCTGCTGTTTCCTGAAGTCCACAATCATTTCCTTTGTTTTGTTGACTTGAGTGTGAGGTTATTTTCCTGACACCACACTCCGAGGGCCTTCACCTCCTCCTTGTAGGCCGTTTCGTCGTTGTTGGTAATCAAGCCTACCACTATAGTGTCGTCCACAAACTTGATGATTGAGTTGGAGGTGTGCATGCCATGCAGTCGTGGGTGAACAGGGAGTACAGGAGAGGGCTCAGAATGCACCCTTGTGGGGCCCCAGTGTTGAGGATCAGCGGGGTGGAGATGTTGTTACCTACCCTCACCACCTGGGGCCGGCCGGGGTCGAGACCCAGGGTCTCGAGGTTGATGACGAGTTTGGAGGGTACTATGGTGTTAAATGCTGAGTTGTAGTCGATAAACAGCATTCTCACAGGTATTCCTCTTGTCCAGATGGGTTAGGGCAGTGTGCAGTGTGGTTGCGATTGCGTCGTCTGTGGACCTATTGGGACGGTAAGCAAATTGGAGTGGGTCTAGGGTGTCAGGTAGGGTGGAGGTGATATGGTCCTTGACTAGTCTCTCAAAGCACTTCATGATGACGGAAGTGAGTGCTACGGGGTAGTCGTTTAGCGCAGTTACCTTAGCTTTCTTGGGAACAGGAACAATGGTGGCCCTCTTGAAGCATGTGGGAACAGCAGACTGGGATAAGGATTGATTGAATATGTCCTATGCTAATGCTAATAGTGTTATTAAAATCATAACATTTGTTTTGTTTTAGTGATGTGGAAAGTATGCGAGTCTCGGCTCTTTCCGGCGACTTATTGGAAATTGAAATGTTTGCCTGATTCTAATAGACTGTTTTATAGAATATAGCTTTGTGTTCTTTTAAGAAGGGAATTATATCCTCTAATACACTTTGATCCACTCCATCATTCTCCCTCTCTAATCTCTCTGTGACAACAGACACTCATTTCTTAGGAGCGATGATAAGAAAACACTTGGGTACCGTGATCTCTCATCTGCACAAACAGAAGGTCATCTGCTACTGAACAAATACAATATAATGTTTGAGTCCTTAGTTGTTGTGGAGAACCAGACCTTACCGACCTGTTCGTTGAGCTGCGAGCGCTGATCCGCCATGATCACACGAGGCTGCTGTCTTAATCATGCGTTTCAGTAGAGGAGCGTGAGTCTGAGGCATGATCTGTTTTTAAAGGTCCCATGACTACAGATGAGGACGTGAACTGAAGGTGAACACTGCTATTGGAGTGTTTTGTTTAATCCTCTTATCTCAGGATGAAGTCTTTACTATTTGACAGTTTTTTTGATGTAGGTCTAGTTGTTTCATCAGATGTATTTCTATGGTACACAGCGAGAAGAGCTCTGCATTGATTTGTCTGGTGGTGTTACTGCAGAGAGGAGCAGACTGTTGTTTTACCTCTACGATCAGTCTGCAGCATTGGGAAGATTGAACACTGCTCAGAAACATTTGATAATGGCTTCACTGCACCAAAAGCAACATCGGATCATTAGCCCAATTTATCATCCAACTCTAATCCTTGTCAATACAGATATTCTCTGGTGTAAGTGGTAACTGAAAAGCAGAATGAATCTAAATTCCCAGTTGTGGCTCTATTAGATTAGGAAGAGGCTTCAAAGGAGGAGTCTGGAGGAATGGTGGAGACCTGACCTTGTGTAGCGTCTCATGAGAACCTATGTGGCTGTAGGGCAGCTTTTCTCCCACTCAGGACAAACGCACACATGCTCACACTCTCACACAAAGACATAAGGCTAAGGGATCAGTCCAATAATAGGGTATTAGATCATAATAATGGTGCCATTATATGATGGCCTGTTATTATCATTATAATAATAGTGTAATGCGTCATAATATAGGTAATAGAGATGCCACGGTTTACCCAACCATGGGCTGTTGTTCCCACTCACGGGACTCTGACTCTATATTTGTTACACAGACTCTTGGCCTCCCATTCTAACCACCTCTCGCCGGCTTTGTATTCATGTCACTTGATGTAATTGCTGTACAATATGATTTTGTTGCCATCTAATGCACATTCAAATGTCATAAATCAACACTGCAGAGCTCTTCCTGTCCTCTGCCGTGCCCTGATTGTTTTACTGCTGATGATATCTGGAAATGTGCATGTACACCCTGGCTCATCTACTGTTGCTAGACCCAATTCTAACTTGTGCTCGGATATCTGTTTAACTGATTTCTGCTCTCGTTAAAGCCTGGGTTTTCTGCACGTTAACACTAGAAGCTTATTACCTCAAATGTATCAATTGAAAGTGTGGGTTCACAGCTCCAATCCAGATGTATTGGTCATTACTGAGACATGGTTAAAAAATAGTGGTTTGAACACTGATGTTAACCTTTCTGGTTATAACATTTTTCAGCAAGACGGATCTTCCAAAGTTGGTGGAGTGGCAATCTTTACCAAGGAACACCTTCAGTGCTCGGTTGTCTCCACCAAGTCTGTCCCCAAACAATTTTTTGGGCTGGTTTTAAGCATTACAATTTCAAATAGCTCTTTGTTGACTGTTGCTAGGTGTTATCGTCCACCATCGGCCTGTACTCTAAATGCCCTTTCCCCTTAAACTAAGTCTGATCTTGTACTGCTAGGTGACCTAAACGGGGACATGATTAAACCACCTGACCAAGTCCTAAAGCAATGGGACTCCCTAAATCTTTCTTAGATTCTTTACCAATCCTACAAGGTATGACTCCAAACAGCCAGAAAAGGCTACTCTCCTTGATGCTATCCTCACAAATAATCCCGATAGGTATCAGTCTGGTGTTATTTCTGTAATGACCTTTGTGATCACTGTTTTATAGCCTGTGTTTATAATGGCTGCTCAGTGAAATGGCCTGTCCTGATTTGTCATAGACGCTTGGTAAAAAACTTAATGAGTAAGACTTCAATCATGACCTGGCCTCTGTAAATTGGTATAGAATCAGCTTGATCCCCTCTGTCAAAGATGTTTGGAGCTTCTTTTTCTATATTTTCAGTGATATTGTTAACAAACACGCCTCCATAATGAAAATGAGAATTAAAAACAGGTTCAGCCCCTGGTTCGACCGTGATCTGACTGACTCTCTTTCAGGCAAATGAGAAATGTGACCCGATTCAGGAAACTAGACGTATGTCGCAAGTCACGACTTCACAGGAGAGCCATTTGAACGTAAAACATATTTTTTCATCAAAACGTGTGAACTTTCATGTGCCTTAATAACAAACTTGTATGCCATCTGTAAATACGAATAAAGTTATTAAATTATGAGCCTTGTTGGTTTTGCCGCAGAAAAAGTCGTCAACCTTCTCACTATAATGAGTGTGCTGGACATGCCGAGAGATGAGTTCGGATTGGTCTGCCATATAGAGGGCTTCTGTCTATTTGAGCTCATCAATTTGTGTTGGTAATCCTGTCAAATGCAGCTTTAAATTTTTTTTATAATATAATAATATTATAATTGTTGCTCTCCACTTTCTGGAGGATCAAGTTTTGAAATCAGTGGAATTAGTATGATAGCTAAAGAGATGGAGAAAACACCTGTCTCCGGATTACATCTTCAAACTAAGGGTAACTGTGGTATGGCATTCCTGACAGGGAATACGCATCCATCATGCATGTAAGATAGTTTAGCCTTAGTCTAGCATTAGCTAGCTACATTTTCAGAAAGAGGTTTAATTTCAAGCTAAAGTGTACTGTTAGCTAGCTAACTGTTAGCTAGCTAACGCTAGCTGGCTGGCTCCCTAGCTGACGTTATTATGCGTATCCCAGAGCTGTTTACTTTTCTAGTTGGAGCCTAATGTTAGCTAGCTAACATTGCACCTGGTTGGTTAGCTCCCAGCACTGTTGCATTGTTGGCACTGTTCATTGTTGTTTAACTAGCTAACTTTAGCCGGCTCGTTAGCTAACATTACGTGACGTGTACAACACCCGGTGTCAGTAAACGTCTGCAAAAATGCATAATGAAATTGTTGCCAGCAGAGCTGGTTAGGCTGTTTTCATGTTATCCATAGGTAAACAAATCATCGGCCAGAGCATCAAGTCTGCGCTCCGAGAGCGAGATGGGTGGAGCTAAAGCTTAAGAGGGTGTGAACGATGCTCAATGGGTGGAGACAAAGAAGAGCTCTTCACTCGATATCAAAACATTCAAAGGCCATTTTCTCAAAAGGTGAGTTTACAAGTTGATCAACTTTCAAAGCAGAATTACTTTCCCACTGTTCCTCAAATGCAGTGTATGTTATACCATTTTGTAACTCTGAGTCTCTACTTTTATTCAATGTAAGACATTTTTTTTCTTCAAATTTTGCTACATGAGACCGAATCCGGGTGGTGAGTCACAAATAAGTGCACTCAGGCTGAGTTCGTTACTCTAAGGAACAGTTCTCTCACTGTGGGTCTAACCCCAAGAAGTTCTGAAAAACGGTTAAATATCTGGAGAATAAACACTCACTGCTGCCCATGTCCCTTAATGTTGATGATGTGGTTGTTACTTACAAGGTGCACATGGCTGAGCTCTTTAATCACCACTTCATTAAGTCAGGATTCCAATTTGACTCAGCCATGCCAAAGGTTCCCATTGCTTGGAAGGCAACCAAGTTGCATCCTTTATTTCAAGGGTGAGATCAAGCTGATTCTAACTGTTATAGGCCAATTTCTATTTTGCCCTGTTTATCAAAAGTGTTAGTTGATTATTGACACGTTTTTCTGACTGGCTTTCTTGATAGTATTCTCTCTGGTATGGTTTCTGCTCAGGTTCTGGATGTGTCACTGCAACCTTAAAGGTCCTAAATTATGTCACCATTGCTCTTGATTATAATCAATGCTGTGCTGCTATTTTTATTGACATGTCCAAAGCTTTTGGTATGGTAGACCATTCCATTCTTGTGAGCCGGCTAAGGAGTATTGGTGTCTCTGAGGGGTCTTTGGCCTGGTTTGCTAACTACCTCTCTCAAAGAGTGCAGTGTATAAAGTCAGAACATCTGCTCTCTCAGCCACTGCCTGTTGCCAAGGAAGTACCCCAAGGCTCGATCCTAGGCCCCACTCTTCTCAATATACATCAACAACATAGCTCAGGCAGTAGGAAGCTCTCTCATCCATTTATATGCAGATGATAGTCTTATACAGCTGGACCCTCCCCGGATTTTATGTTAACTTCTTGGCACACCCATCCTGTTAGCGGGATCCTTTTCGTCAACATCCACTGAATTGCAGAGCGCCAAATTCAAATTAAATTACTACAAATATTTAATTTTCATGAAATCACAAGTGCAATATAGCAAAACACAGCTTAGCTTGTTGTTAATCCACCTGGTGTGTCAGATTTTCAAAACGCTTTACAGCAAAAGCTATCCAAGCGTTTATGTTAGGACATCTCTCTCAGCAGACAAAACATTACAAACAGCTAGCAGCAAAGTAGATTGGTCACGAAAGTCAGAAAAGCAATAAAATGAATTGCTTACCTTTGATGATCTTCGGATGTTTGCACTCACGAGACTCCCAGTTACACAATAAATGTTCCTTTTGTTCCATAAAGATTATTTTTATATCCAAAATACCTCCATTTGGTTGACGCGTTTTGTTCAGAAATCCACAGGCTCGAGTGGTCACGACGGGGCAGACGAAAATTCCAAATAGTATCCGTAAAGTTTGTAGAAACATGTCAAACGTTTTTATTATCAATCCTCAGGTTGTTTTTACAATAAATAATCAATAATATTTTATCCGGACCGTAGCTTTTTCAATAGGAGAGAGAGAAAATGTCTGCTCCAAGCTGTGCATGCAAAACTCTGCTAGCACCCAGCCATCCACTGACGCGATGTGATCGTTCTCGCTCATTTTCAGAATAAAAGCCTGAAACTATGTCTACAGACTGTTCACACCATGTGGAAGCCATAGAGAAAGGAATCTGGTTGATATCCCTTTAAATGGAGGGAAGGCATGCAATGGAACAGGGAGATTTGTTTATCTTAGGCACTTCCTTGTTGGATTTTTCGCCTGCAATATCAGTTCTGTTATACTCACAGACAATATTTTGACCGTTTTGGAAACTTTAGAGTGTTTTCTATCCTAATCTGACAGTACTATATGCATATTCTAGATTATGGGCCTGAGAAATAGGCAGTTTCATTTGGGTGCGTTTTTCATCCAAACATCAAAATACTGCCCCCTACACTCAACAGGTTAAACACTCTACAACAAAATGTTCTTAGTGTCCAACAAGCTTTCTCTGCCCTTAACCTTGTTCTGAAAACATCCAAAACAAAGGTCATGTGGTTTGGTAAGAAGAATGGCCCCTCCCTACCGGTGTGATTAGTACCTCTGAAGGTTTAGAGCTTGAGGTAGTCACCTCGTACTTGGGAGTATGGCTTGATGGTACTGTCCTTTTTCTCAGCACATATCAAAGCTGCAGGCAAAGGTTAAATCTAGACTTGGTTTCCTCTATCGTAATCGCTCCTCTTTCACCCCAGCGTCCTAACTAACCCTGATTCAGATGACCATCCTACCCATGCTAGATCACGGAGACGTAATTTATAGATCGTCAGGTAAGGGTGCTCTCGAGCGACTAGATATTCTTTACCATTCCGCCATCAGATTTGTCACCAATGCTCCTTATAGGACACATCACTGCACTCTATACTCCTCTGTAAGCTGGTAATCTCTGTATACCCATCGCAAGACCCACTGGTTGACGCTTATTTATAAAATTATCTTAGGCCTCACTCCCCCCTATCTGAGATATCTACTGCAGCCCTCATCCTCCACCTACAACACCCATTCTGCCAGTCACATCTTGTTTAAGGTCCCCTAAGCTCACACATCCCTGGGTCGCTCCTCTTTTCAGTTCACTGCAGCTAGAGACTGGAACGAGCTGCAAAAACACCTCTTCATTCAAATACTCAACCATGGACACACTTACTGACAGTTGTGGCTGCTTTGCGTGATGTATTGTTGTCTCTACCTTCTTGCCCTTTGTGCTGTTGACTGTGCCCAATAATGTTTGTACCATGTTTTGTGCTGCTACCATGTTGTTGTCATGCTGTGTTGCTGCCTTGCTATGTTGTCTCTTTATGTAGTGGTGTCTCTCTTGTTGTGATATGTGTTTTGTCCTATATTTTTATTTTTAATCCCAACTCCCATCCCCGCAGGAGGCCTTTTGGTAGGCCTTCATTGTAAATAAGAATTTGTTCATAACTGACTTGCCTAGTTAAATACATTTCAAAAATGTCAAATAGAAAACTGGTCAACTTTTGAGACGATAAACAGCAGAAGTGGAAGGATAATGTCTCATGGGAGGGACAGGCAAATGGAGAACATATAGAAATGGAGGAGTTATATTCACTCTAGTTTTCATGGACATTATGTCCTTTGGTTATTTTCATTAGATATACTCTGACAGCCTCTTTGGGTTAGACTGGTACCAGGAGACAGATGTTGACCCACTCAGCAGTTTCACTGTGGCTGAAGAGCCAGTTGGTTGAAGGGGTATTCGAATCCTGCCCTACGAGGTCTGGACTACTACTGGTTTTGTTTTCTACCTGATAATGAATCGCACCCACCTGTTGTCCCAGGTCTAAATCAGTCCCTGATAAGAGGGGAAGAATGAGGTGGAAAATGCAGTGGAACTGGCTTCGAGGTCCATATTTGAGAGACGACCTGTTTTGGTAAAGCTCTGATGGTCTAGTTGATTGTATGAGTAGGCCTAGATCTCCTTATTGGGCAGTCAGGTCTCTCTGTGTTGCGGCTGATATTACATGGCCTGTGGTCAGTTAGCCCCTCTGTTTTGTGTTGTGGTCTGACATACTTGCCTGTCTACCCAGACTCCTTGCTCTGGCCAAACGCTATGCGCCACGGACATGAGTTTCTTCTCTGCAATAAGTCTGGATCTGAGTACCTCCCCGACCCTTCACCGAATGCCAACACATTCAGGGCCAGCTGATTTGTTGCCGCTGACATATGGTTTTGTGGTCTGTGGTTAGCCAGTGATTTACTGCCCCTCCCTAGATAAGAGGCCCGCCCTCTGATCCACAGGAAGTCAGGCCCACAGGCCGCAGGAAACAGACTAATCTACTTCCTATCCATGTGAGAACACTGTCATGGTAACTTCAGCTGTTAAGCCCCCCCTCCCCTCTCTCTTTTTGTGGTCACTAATTCATATCTGTTCAGTTTTTCTTCATGTCGCCAACCAAGCTTTTAAAGCATGATATGATATCCATTTGTCCAGTCTGTCATGCTTGTCTGGAGCTGTGCCACAGGAAAGGACAAACTGATAGGTCAGTTTAAAGAGTCATTGTGAAAACAGACAGCACTGGACACAGATCCACAGCAGACAAGACTGTTGTTCTTCACACGGAGACTGTTTACTGCAGTCCAGGTCACGCTATCATCAACTGTGTACCTTCAAACTGGATTGGCTCCAACTGTCTACTGATACTGCGTGGGAGTTGGCTTTAACACGGAGAGTGTGGTGTCTCAATCATTGCGTCTGTGTTAGAGGTCGACCGATTATGATTTTTCAACGCCGACACCGATTATTGGAGGACCAAGAAAGCCGATGCCGATTTTTAAAATTTTATTTGTAATAATGACAATTACAACAATACTGAATGAACACTTATTTAACTTAATATAATACATCAATAAAATCAATTTAGCCTCAAATAAATAATTAAACATGTTCAATTTGGTTTAAATAATGCAAAAACAAAGTGTTGGAGAAGATAGTAAAAGTGCAATATTTGCCATGTAAGAAAGCTAATGTTTAAGTTCCTTGCTCAGAACATGAGAACATATGAAAGCTGGTGGTTCCTTTTAACATGAGTCTTCAATATTCCCAGGTAAGAAGTTTTAGGTTGTAGTTATTATAGGAATTATAGGACTATTTCTCTCTATACCATTTGTATTTCATTAACCTTTGACTATTGGATGTTCTTATAGGCACTTTCGTATTGCCAGTGTAACAGTATAGCTTCCGTCCCTCTCCTCTCTCATCCCTGGGCTCAAACCAGGAACACAACAAAAACAGCCACCCTCGAAGCAGCGTTACCCATGCAGAGCAAGGGAAACAACCACTCCAAGGCTCAGAGCGAGCGAGTGACGTTTGAAACGCTATTAGCGCGCGCTAACTAGCCAGCCATTTCACTTCGGTTACACTAGCCTCATCTCGGGAGTTGATATGCTTGAAATCATAAACAGCGCAATGCTTGACGCACAACAAAGAGCTGCTGGCAAAACGCACGAAAGTGCTGTTTGAATGAATGTTTACGCGTCTGCTTCTGCCTACCACCGCTCAGTCAGATACTTAGATACTTGTATGCTTGTATGCTCAGTCAGATTATACATGGCACGCTAGATAATATCTAGTAATATCATCAACCATGTGTAGTTAACTAGTGATTATGATTGATTGGTTGTTTTTTTATAAGATAAGTTTAATGCTAGCTAGCAACTTACCTTGGCTTACTGCATTCGTGTAACAGGCAGTCTCCTTGTGGAGTGCAACAAGAGGCAGGTCGTTATTGCCTTTGACTAGTTAACTGTAAGGTTGCAAGATTAGATCCCCCCGAGCTGACAAGGTGAAAATCTGTCTTTCTGCCCCTGAACGAGGCAGTTAACCCACCGTTCCTAAGCCGTCATTGAAAATAAGAATGTGTTCTTAACGGACTTGCCTAGTTAAATAAAGATTACATAAAGGTGTAAAAAATCTGCAAAATCGGTGTCCAAAAATACCAATTTCCGATTGTCATAAACTTGATCGGCCCCGATTTAATCGGTCGACCTCTAGTCTGTGTGTGTGACTGCATTATCCAAGCATCAGATTTGTCTGTGGAAAGTGGAAATGAACGTCTCCCAGAAGGAGCCAGAATGCCAGGCAAGCCATGGTGTTCAGCGTTGCAATGGCTTGGGATTTTCTCATCTGAAATTGGATGCTCTATCACCCCTCCCTCTTCCTATGAGACCCAGGGATCAACTGTAATTAACACCACTGTTTCAACAGGGTGCTGGAGCTGAACGGCAAAATACTCACACACACACACACACACTACAGCTAAGCCTCACTCATATTTGAGGTATTACGAAGAGAAGCATCTGCTTTGGATTACTGTATGTGATGATTCACATCCCAATATCCTCCACCCTTTACTATGAGTTTCTCCCTCAATCACTCCCATCTTTGAATTACTTTATTTTTTGGGGGAAACATGTCTATTTATTCTGTCGGTTCTTAGTGATTCTGGTCAGGAAAAAACCCTACCTACCTTACTGTAATGTCACAGTGTAATTGGCTGCTCAGCGGTCTGTAATGGCACAGTGTAATTGGCTGCTCAGCGGTCTGTAATGGCACAGTGCAATTGGCTGCTCAGCGGTCTGTAATGTCAGTGTAATTGGCTGCTCAGCGGTCTGTAATATCATAGTGTAATTGGCTGCTCAGCGGTCTGTAATGGCACAGTGTAATTGGCTGCTCAGCGGTCTGTAATGTCATAGTCTAATTGGCTGCTCAGCGGTCTGTAATATCATAGTGTAATTGGCTGCTCAGCGGTCTGTAATGTCATAGTGTAATTGGCTGCTCAGCGGTCTGTAATGTCATAGTGGAATTGGCTGCTCAGCGGTCTGTAATGTCTTAGTGGAATTGGCTGCTCAGCGGTCTGTAATGTCATAGTCATCAGCTGTGATGGATAAAATCACTTCCTGAGAGCCTCAACAATGGCCGTGTGTGTTCCTCCATCACCGTCAACACAATCACTGTCCATATGGTGGAATTACTGATGTGAATAAGAGTGGAGATCCTATGCCATGCCCCGTAATGTCTGCCAATACAATATATTGATTCTGTCCTTGGGAGTGAAATTAGATTTTTCTCTACAGGTTTAGGAGTAGCTGTTTAAAATCTGGGGCTGACTGGAGAGAGAGGAAGGGAGAGGCAGAGCACACTGTTTACCAAGATTTGCCGCCAACTTTACCACGCAGCCAACTTCTTGCTGTCATTTCTTTATCTGAAAGGTAGTGATGACAACAAAGCCTTTGCGTGTATTTCCGCCAACCGACCTAGTCATGATTGTGTTAATGTATGCATTTTAAAAGTCCTGCCAACCCCTCAGCATAAACGTCGCCTTTTATTTTACCGACTTTGTCACGTATTAAATCAGGAACATTCTTTTGTTGTCCGACATCAACTTGTCAATCACAAAGCTTCACAGAAATGCTTTTAATGCGTTATTTTTTTGTACAAAGTGTCGTCCTTCAGCTGTGCTCGTCACATGGGGGAACTCACACTGCCATTCTTTTCTTGACTTTGACAGGGAAATATTTAAAGGCCCTTATATTTATCTGATACATAATGGGTTAATAGCAATCGTTTCTAACTCAGCCTCCTAGCTGTTTGGAGTTTATCTGTCTTCAGCCAAAGTCACTGGTGGGGAGTTTGAAAGTAGAGAAGTTTATCCAGCTGTGTCTGTTTTTAATGAACAAAATAAGAACTGATTTTAATTTACATGGCATAGCCTGTAGGCTGCACAGACCAGTAACATAAATGCAAAATATTATATTATTTTGAAAATAAATGTTTCTTTGTGACGGCGTATGCTTTGCCACGCTTTAAATCATGAACCTTCTATTGTTGTTATCCGACATCAAACTTGTCCTTGTCATCAAGAAGTATAAACACATAAATAACATCATTCAGATAGCAATGTTATATGCTCACTAAAAATGGATTTAGGATAGGTCAATCTAACAAGCCAGGCAACTAAAAGCCACCTTCTTGACAATGTTTTGGTTCATTGCAATCGCGGCTGGCTATCCAGATCATATAATTAGCAGAACATATCTGACTACGTTTAACTCTAGCCAACCTTTTTATTCGAATGTGAAGAATGAAAGCAGGTCTGAATTTAAAGAGGAATTTAGCACATGCTACTTGGTCGCACGTGTGTGTGTGTGTGTGTGTGTGTGTGTGTGTGTGTGTGTGTGTCCTCTCTCCTGTCATGAGGTGAGGGAAGAGGTCATCAGGCGTATGCTCAGGGGTTGCCCAGGCTGGGCATACACAAAACACAGAGGCGTGTGTGTGTGTGTTAGGCCAAACAAAAGACATAATCTCGGTGATGGGAACGGCATGACTCTCCTCTCTGTGACTCTCAATGCCATTGTTAGTGGATCAGTCGTATCATCTAGAAGCAAAACATAAGCTTGCAGCTGCATTCTCCTCCAGTTCCATCCGCAGTGTTTGTCTTTCTATTCCATCCCTTGTGTTTCCTGACCTTGTCTCTCATGTGTGTGTGTTTGTCTCTCTGTGTTTTTGTGCGACTGTGTGTGATTCCAGTACATCATGTCCTGCTGGTCAGAGAGGGGTTAGTTTAGGAGGCCCAGTGCCAAATAACAGCTGATACTAACAAAGTCCTCTTGGCCTGATACCACCGTGTCAAGAGTTTCCCCGTGGATCTCTGGGTCTCCACTCTCGCGCTCCCAAATTGTTCTACTTCCAATAATTCCCTAAAATTCCATCCTGGCTCCAGTGCATAACCTCAGTGTTGAGTGTTCATGCTGCAATCTGTTCTATACTGGGATGGGGATACACAACATTACCAAAAGTATACACAACATTACCAAAAGTATGTATGCCAAGAGTGTGCAAAGCTGTCAAGGCAAAGGGTCTAAAATCTCAAATTTATTTAGATTTGTTTAACCCTTTTTTGGGGGGGGGTTTACCACCTGATTCCATATGTGTTATTCCATAGTTTTGATGTCGTCCCTATTATTCTACAATGTGGAAAATTGTAAAAATAAAAACCCTTGAATGAGTAGGAGTGTCCAAACGTTTGACTGGTACTGTGTGTGTGGTTTGTAAGCAAACTCTCGGCTTCAACGTCATCCTCGTCTCCTTTGTGACTGTAAAAGTTTGATATGTAGGAAGAAAACGGAGTTGTGTGTGTATATACCAGCATGCTTTGTTTTATACCTGCAGTGTCCTGTATCATCCATTGTATGTCTCTTGGTCATACAGGGCTCCCTTGTAAAAAAAAAATCTCATTGGGACTTTATTTAAATTTCAAGCAGCAATGATCAGGGTCCAAGCTAAATACCGTTTTTATTGCCATATGGTCAAAGTACCGCACCAATGTTTTCTCATGAACCATTGAGTTGATCTACATGAAATGTTGCTACTTGCGCTCCTTTTAAACACTTTGGGCTGATGCCTCAAAGTTGGAGGGCTTGGCTTTGCTGTTTATTCTGTGCCCCAAACAGGCCTCCCAGAACAGGGCCTATACATTTCAGATGGAGGGTTTATAGTTCTGGCTATAGTCCTCCCATTTAATTTACTAATCCAACTCAGTGTATCAGCCCCAGTCTTGGCCCGTTCACTACCCACCAGCAGCCTGACACCAGGGCCGAGCCGTGCGCCAGGGCACAAGCAGAGGCTGAGAGGGATTTATTAAATAGGTAATGGACTACACTGCCTAGCTTTGAAATGATCTGGGGGGTCTGCATATGCTGTGTGCAAGGCTTATGATTCTAAAATTCCAATCTGTGTTGGCAACTGGTTTGGACTGTTTCTCTGAGTGGTTTTCAATATGGTAATGTTCTAAATCTGTTATTTGTTGGGTGAAAAAATCCTCCCAAATCCTCTCATGCAATCAGATGGATTGAATAGAGAAAAACAAACTGAATGAGAGAAATGAAAGGGATGTGTCACGTGTGCTCCCTCTCCAGCCTCTAGGTCACCAGGCTGCTCGTTATGGCACACACCTGTCACCATTGTTAAGTGCACCTGCGCATCATCAGATTCACCTGGACTCCATCATCTCTTTGATTACCTGTCCTATATATGTCACTCCCTTTGGTTCCTTCCCTGTGTTGTTCAGTTGTTTATTCATTTATGCACTCCCTTAACTTGCTTCCTGACTCCCAGCGCACATGTTACAGGATTGTTGAGGTGAAGCTGAAGCTGGTCTCTGTAGCTACCAGAATCATTTGACATTTTTTCTGGCTCTGCATTAAAAAGGAGTTTGTTTATCGATAGTCAGTACAAAATACAGACCCTTGCCATTTCATAGTTCTTTTGTGGTACATTTTCAGGGAATAATTTTATGGCTTTGAATGTGAAAGATCTTTTGTTTGAGAACTGAAATATAGCTTTGAGAATTCTTGGTCTATGTTGCCTTAGGGCCAAGCCAACGGATAAGTGAAGGAGTGTTATCCCTAGGAAGTAATATGGTTCTAATCAGGGCTTCAATGGCACCTG
Source organism: Oncorhynchus clarkii lewisi (assembly GCF_045791955.1). Taxonomy (NCBI): domain Eukaryota; kingdom Metazoa; phylum Chordata; class Actinopteri; order Salmoniformes; family Salmonidae; genus Oncorhynchus; species Oncorhynchus clarkii. The sequence continues at coordinate 12,792,356 of NC_092179.1, read as the reverse complement.
GTGGAGATGCCTATGTAATAAGGCTGTGGATTTACAGCTGACAGCCTTGTTGTTGATCTCGCTCTCTCTTTCGGTCTTTTTTTCCTTCTCTTTCTCCGTTTCTCTATCGGCCTCCTCTTTCACTATGAAAAGATTATGGTTGATTTAATTAGACCACATTGGCTAAATGAATTACTGTCAATCAGGTTGAAATGGAAAAACAAATTGAACCTGATTGTGTATGCAGGTCCTCGTACATCTGGGATGGACCAGTGAAGCTTCAAGGTGACAGTTATAGAGGACAGCTCTCACTCTCAAACAGCTCCGAGGAAAGGAGAAGAGGAGAGAAGGAGAGGGACAGAGAACTACATTAGAAATACTCTTCTAGCTCCCAGCTCATAAAAGGAAGGGAAAAGTGGCTTTGGCCAGTGGATAGAACATTTATCTCACAAACTTGATATTTGAATCGATTTGAAATGTACTACCACTGATTATGTACGGCTTCTGGCTTGTACCTCCTCTGCTCTGAGGGAGCAGGCTGTATGTATTTTTTATTTCTCCTCGGTCAGAATAGATTTAGCTTCCCACTTTCTGATTCAGTGGGAATCCGATAATGTCAGTGTCGTCCGTGTATGGGGTACACACGTGCACGTGCACAGCTAGAATAACCTGCCCTGGTGATTCACTTCGCCTGTAGGCACTCCTGGATGACCTTGGCCCCAGTTGAAATCAACATCAAAGAATTGTAGATACTGTAGAAATACAGCCTATGTGTGTCACATGGAAATCCAGCAGCCTTAAATATTTCACTAGCGTTCCACTACCAGACTCATTAAACCAGATTAGGTCGCTCCGAATCGGAGACACCGAGAGTGGAGGGACTCTGCATGATGATCACAACGCAGACGCACACATTGACCTGTATCATTCTGAGCCTGTCCCATATACATTTAGAATGGATCCTCCTTTCCTTCCTTGAGCTAGCCTAATCACTGATCTGACACGACCTGCTTGATGAACCGAATGTAGTGCACTCCAATCCAGGCTGTATCACAACCGTCCGTGACTGGGAGGCGCACAATTGGCCCAGTGTCGTCCGGGTTTGGCCGGCGTAGGCCGTCATTGTAAATAGGAATTTGTTCATTACTGACTTGCCTAGTTAACATTAAAAAAAAATATATATATATAAAAATACCTTGCATTACACCTAGAAGGGAATGGTACCCCGTTCCTTGTGTGGTACTTAGTGGCATGGTTAATAGCAGGGGTGGGCAAATCCAGCCCGCGAGGCGCAGGAGGTTTGTGTAAAGAAAAATAGAAAGAAATTATGTCAATTATAATGGACCCAAATATTTTATCTAACTGACCTTTTTCTGGCCTGCAGTCTGATTTTGGCGAACACATTGTTCCCAAAACATTCTGTGTTTTGAAATGGCTCTCGAGCCAAAAAGTTTGTCCACCCCTGGTCTATGGTGAATAAAGTGAGACTCATTCTCTGAAGCCATGAACAAACAGTACTGTCTGTTCTGTGCTCTATGTATAGAATGACAGTAAACACACGTGGGTGTGTAGGAGTAGGGACACGTGTTAAGTGAGTGCATCTTCTACTTAGGCTTAGTTACCAGCGTGTGGATCAGGGACAATATTGGATTACAGAGTCAATGTACAGAGCCTTGGCTCGCTTTCTGACTGGATCCTTCCACACAATGATGTTAGTGCCGTTGCTTTACTTGTAATCTGTAGCATGATCCCGGGTATTGTGTGTGTGTGTGTGTGTGTGTGTGTGTGTGCTTGCAAGGTCCTTTGCACTTTTTGTATTTACCCTGACAAAAGACCTGTCAGGGTAAACCCTGAAAATAGCACATTGTTCTGAACGCATGTCCTACCTTGTGACTGTAGTGTGCTGATATACAACCACAAATCCTCTGAATGTTTCACATCGGTTTGAGTTTCTACAGAACCAATTATAGACGTTCCCATCAGGGCTACCCCTCTGCCCCGCCTTCCCTCTAGTCCTAGAGAATAACCTGCCCGGCTTTGATGTGATACTTGTGTGTGTGCTTCTTACTTGGGGTTCTATCATCTGTTAAAGATTGCTTTTGTATTATTAAAGAGCAGGCCCATGATCTAAGGGAAGTAGGCCCACACACAAACCCTTAACAAAGTCTTCTTCACACACTATGAACAGTCTCATTAGCAGTACAGTCCCAGGGAGTCTCCTCATTCACCTACTCTGCAGATGTTTCTGGATGTGTTTGGCCTTCATCTTCATCACAATATACAGCTGTGAACCATCAGTCTGGTTGTGGCATTGGTCTCAGAGCAGTGGGGGCACTGTGTAGAGTGTTTCAGTAGGGCGATTGATAAGATGTGGGATCACGTGCATATCACCTACAGTGCCTTTCAAAATTATTCATCCGCACCTGTTCTGAAAGTCCCCAGAGTCTGCGACACTACTAAGGAAGGGGCACCACCAAGCAAGCAGCACCATGAAGACCAAGGAGCTCTCCAAACAGGTCAGGGAGAAAGTTGTGGATAAGTACAGATCAGCGTTGGGTTATAAAAAAATATCTGAAACTTTGAACATCCCATGGAGCACCATTAAACCCATTATTAAAATGGAAAGAAAATGGCACCACAACAAACCTGCCAAGAGAGGGCTGTCCACCAAAACTCACGGACAAGGCAAGGAGGGCATTAATCAGAGAGGCAACAAAGAGACCAAAGATAACCCTGAAGGAGCTGCAAAGCTCCACAGCGGAGATTGGAGCCGTACACTGCACAGAGCTGGGCTTTATGGAAGAGTGGCCAGAAAAAGCCATTGTTTCAAGAAAAAAATAAGCAAACACATTTGGTGTTCGCCAAAGGCATGTTTGAGACTCCCTAAACATCTGGAAGAATGTACTCTGGTCAGATGGGACTAAAATGTAGCTTTTTGACCATCAAGGAAAACGCTATGGTGCAAATCCAACACCTCTCATCACCCCGAGAACACTATCCCCACAGTGAAGCATGGTGGTAGCAGCATCATGCTGCAGTGATGTTTTTCATCGTCCGGGACTGGTAAACTGGTCAGAATTGAAGGAATGATGTATGGTGCTAAATACAGGGAAATTCTTGAGGGAAACCTATTTCAGTCTTCCAGAGATTTGAGACTGGGGCGGAGGTTCACCTTCTAGAAGGAGAATGACCCTAAGCATACTGCTAAAGCAACACTTGAGTGGTTTAAGGGAAAACATTTACATGTCTTGGAATGGCCTCGTCAAAACCTAGACCACAATCCAATTGAGAATCTGTGGTATGACTTAAATATTGCTGTACACCAGCGGAATCCATACAACTTGAAGGAGCTGGAGCAGTTTTGCCTTGAATGGGCAAAAAACCCAGTGGCTAGATGTGGCCAGTTTATTAGAGACACCCCAAGAGACTTGCAGCTGTAATTGCTGCAAAAAGTGGCTCTACAAAGTATTGAATTTTGAGGGGGAGGGGTGAATTGTTATGCACACTCAAGTTTTCAGTTTTTTTTGTCTTATTTCTTGTTTGTTTCACAATAAAAAATATTTTGCATCTTCAAAGTGGTAGGCATGTTGTGTAAATCAAATTATACAAACCCACAAAAAAAACGATTTTAATTCCAGGTTGTAAGGCAACAAAATAGGAAAAATGCCAGTGGGGGTGAATAATTTTGCAAGCCACTGTATGCCTGTGTGTGTGTGTGTGTGTGTGCATGTCTGTGTGTATTTTCAGCAGCTAACAGCGTGGTGTTACCTAGGATCAAGCAGATGTACTAACTCCCTTCATCTCCTCTACCACATCTCCCTCACACGTCCTGCCAGACCAGACCAGACCAGATGGAGTAAGATTTCTTACTCACTGATAAATAATTGGCCCAGCAGCCTGGCAGGCTGGCGGGGTGAACTCTTAAGGGCTTTACAGGATCTCGTTCATGGCTGCGGCTGGAATGGAATCAGAAAAACGCCTTCATCACCAGGAGGACTGATGTAAGTGTGGGATGGAGGATGACTCGGCTAAAAGCTGTGAAAAAGTTTGGACAACTTCTGCTTCTTGGCGGAACACTGAGGGCAAGAGGGGATATTAGATTGGTTTTCTAATGCAGGTCATGAAATGAAAAAAGAGAAGCTGGATTTAGAGTGGCTTTGATTTGAGAGGAGAGGAAGACTGGAGAGGATATGAGAGAAGGCGAGAGGATACGTTCTAAGCTGAGGGGGAAGAGTTTGGCAGATGCTGTGTGCCTCTCTAATGAGATGTGGTTGTTCTCTCTGTCAGCTTAGTGTCAGAGCTGGGCCTTTTTCGCTTTCCCTCTCTGCCTCTCTCTCCCTCTCCCTCCCTCCTATCGCCAAAGATCTCCACTACGGCCAGTTGAGTGTGTGTCTCTGTGTGGGGGATGCCGGGTTGGTTTTATCCATGCTTAAGAGGGGGCCTCCTGAGCGTCTTTGGTGGAATACACACCACGCCTGGAGAACACAGCGCTCCGTTGAAGAGAATAGCCCCTCTACTGCTAATGATGTTACGTAAGACAGGGCAAATCCATTCAGTATGAGGTAACAGAGGAGATGAAGAGAGGAGGAGTGAAGAAGGCTTAAAGGAGAGGCAGAGAGAGTGAGGGAAAGAGGCGGACAGAAGAAGGCAGAGTTCTGTGCTGTGCTGCCAGTTTTTTAGAAGAAGAGGGTCAAACTGGTGCCAGGGTTTCCTCTAATCCCATTCTAGAGAGGACGGCGGTTAGTCCTCAAACCGCCTGAGAAGAGGTGCTGCTAAATGCAAATTACATCTATAATGAGGAGCCATATTGTATTGTACCACTCACAGACAGATGCTGCACTATAGCTGCCTCTGTTAGTTTAAAGAGGCTTTAGTATGGATGCAACATGACTCGTAAGAGCAACCCAGTGCTGGGGCTACTTAGTGGCACTATGAAGCGACGTGGCTCCTATCTCCTTCTGTTCCCCTTCTGCAGCTTCTGATGTGTCCACTACCGCAGGCCTAACTGTAGTCACTGAGCTTAGCTCCTCAGAGAATATGTCTATCTCCTTCTGTTCCCCTTCTGCAGCTTCTGATGTGCCCACTACCGCAGGCCTAACTGTAGTCACTGAGCTTAGCTCCTCAGAGAATATGTCCATCTCCTTCTGTTCCCCTTCTGCAGCTTCTGATGTGCCCACTACCGCAGGCCTAACTGTAGTCACTGAGCTTAGCTCCTCAGAGAATATGTCCATCTCCTTCTGTTCCCCTTCTGCAGCTTCTGATGTGCCCACTACCGCAGGCCTAACTGTAGTCACTGAGCTTAGCTCCTCAGAGAATATGTCTATCTCCTTCTGTTCCCCTTCTGCAGCTTCTGATGTGCCCACTACCGCAGGCCTAACTGTAGTCACTGAGCTTAGCTCCTCAGAGAATATGTCTATCTCCTTCTGTTCCCCTTCTGCAGCTTCTGATGTGCCCACTACCGCAGGCCTAACTGAAGTCACTGAGCTTAGCTCCACAGAGAATATGTCCATCTCCTTCTGTTCCCCTTCTGCAGCTTCTGATGTGCCCACTACCGCAGGCCTAACTGTAGTCACTGAGCTTAGCTCCACAGAGAATATGTCCATCTCCTTCTGTTCCCCTTCTGCAGCTTCTGATGTGCCCACTACCGCAGGCCTAACTGTAGTCACTGAGCTTAGCTCCTCAGAGAATATGTCCATCTCCTTCTGTTCCCCTTCTGCAGCTTCTGATGTGCCCACTACCGCAGGCCTAACTGTAGTCACTGAGCTTAGCTCCTCAGAGAATATGTCTATCTCCTTCTGTTCCCCTTCTGCAGCTTCTGATGTGCCCACTACCGCAGGCCTAACTGTAGTCACTGAGCTTAGCTCCTCAGAGAATATGTCTATCTCCTTCTGTTCCCCTTCTGCAGCTTCTGATGTGCCCACTACCGCAGGCCTAACTGAAGTCACTGAGCTTAGCTCCACAGAGAATATGTCCATCTCCTTCTGTTCCCCTTCTGCAGCTTCTGATGTGCCCACTACCGCAGGCCTAACTGTAGTCACTGAGCTTAGCTCCACAGAGAATATGTCCATCTCCTTCTGTTCCCCTTCTGCAGCTTCTGATGTGCCCACTACCGCAGGCCTAACTGTAGTCACTGAGCTTAGCTCCTCAGATAATATGTCTATTGGCAGTGGAGAAAAACTGTGTGTGTGGATTAAACCAAAACATCAGTCATATTACTCAGTTCTGCCCACACCCTCTGGTGATGGTGGGCTGTGACAGCTCTATACAGTTGTTTTGGGGACTAGAACCCACCTCTGTGATTCCTTCTGCTCAACAAGGTCTTCTGGTACCCTCGCAGCGTGGCTGTGCGTGTGCACGCCTTCCCTGACGTGTGTGTGTGTGATGCACTTGTCTGACTGTGTTTCTGTGCGGCTTGCGTTGTGTACATACCACCTAGTGGCCTAGTGGTTAGAGTGTTGGGCCAATAACCGAAAGGTTGCTAGTTTGATATCCCCAAGCCAACAAGGTCTGACACAATCTGTCCATCTGGCAGTTAACTCTAATGACTCTACGGTTTGCCGTCAATCATGGCCGATCCGTTTCCGTGACCCCACCCTCCGAGGGCGTCTCAGGGGAAGTTGGGATATGCCAAAAAAAAAACATTTCCAAAAACAAAACATTTCCAACTTCACCATCAAACTCATCTGTTCCACCCCACCACTCTAGAATCCTGACACTGTCTCCACCAGCTGGGAGAGAGAACGCAAATTAGTCCGAATGCAACAGAAACCACCTCCGAGGAGAGAAATTATGGTTCTAATTACTACACCTAGCAGCAGAGAATGGAGCAGAACTAAATTTAGCCGTAGCTATAGCACAGTGGCGAGGAGAGAGAGTCACCTGACAGACTGGATCCCTCAGGGGAGCTTAGTACACTGAAGCAACAACACGTGAGCAGCAGCAGTGTGGAAGATGCATCACTCTATAGGAGTTAACACGTGTTCCCCCAGGCAGCTTATATTGTAGGGAGAGTATATGGGTGGTTAAATTTGGAGTGTGAGCCCAGTGTCGTCCTCACTAAATTCCAGGCCGACCCCTGATGCCACCATGGTCACTGCCACCTAATCATCCCAGCTTCCAGTTTGACTCTTGGAACTCTTCTCCAGGTTTTTGCTGTAGATGAGAAAGTATCCCACTACCTGGTATGAAAAGGTTTTAAACGACAACCTTAAAAGACATGCAGACAGAAAGACCAGTTAGTCCTGTGGTTGGATTCCCCTTCTTCAGGATAGAAGAGCCTCTCTCTCTGTTCCACTGCACACACACTATGCTCCGCTATCTGACCTGGATAATGGCACTGCGGTGTGTGTGTGATGGTTAGAGAGGATCTGTTATGGTTACGTTGTTATGACACCTGACAAATTCACTTTACAGCGGAGTAGATGACACCTGAACGGCTGGCTGGCTGGCTGGCTGACTGGAAGACTAGACAGATTTAGGACAGTAATCCACTCTCAATGTCATGACCTCGCTCTCTATTCCTTTCCTGTTTCTAAGTACTGGGTGAGATACTGGGAATGAGAGGTGCAGAAAAAGATGACTTCAGCGAGAGAAGTATTAAAAGCATTTGAAAGGTTTGCACCTTTTGCTTCAAGGAACTTGCTGGAGATCGTTGAGCTTCAACGAAGCAACCGGTTTCACACGTCTCTCCCCCACTTAGTTTCCACTGTCCTGTTAGGTTTCCCACCAGAGCTCTGAGGTCTGCAGTGTAGTGCCAGCTCTCTGTGTGTCTTGCTCCCCACATCTCTGTTACCACCGATCTGCTCCCTATAGCCTTACATGGAGACACAACCAACCTCCTCTAGGTTGGGATTGGACCTGTTTACTAGAGAGTGAACGCTAGAGAGGAGAGTTCGGAAAAGAGGGAGGGGAGAGCGTGTGAGAAGCACAGCCCGACCGAGAAGAGGAGGACGGAGAAAGAGGAATTGCTCATGAGTGTTTTTGGGTTATGGCCACGGTCGCCCCTTCAAATCCAAACTAAGACGGTATGTTCCTCCTAGCTCAGCAACACAATCCCTGTTTGAACCGTTTCTGCTTGTTAACAGAGAACCTTAAGTGGCCTAACAGCTACTCTTAACTAGGTCAAGTGTAGTGTAGCTATATTGTTCAGTCTGGGTGCGTCCCAAATGCACCCTATTCCCTATGGGCCCAGGTCAGAAGTAGTGCACTGCACAGGGAATAGGGTGCCATTTTGGGACATAGGTTAAGTTGTTCAGTCTGTCTTCACCCCCTTCCCCTGGTCTAAGGGTGTGTAATTACAGCCCCTTAGACTGGCTGCTCTGCTCTCCTTGATCGTTGTCGAACTCAAAGGGTTTGGGTCTCTGCAGAAAGCCTTCCTGTAATCTAGTGTAAGAAGATAAGCAGAGCCATTGATTGATGGTAGATTCTACAGGCACTGCTGTGATTAAGGCAGAATGAAAAGAGAGAGTGGGGTAGATGGAGAGAGAGAGGGGCGGGAGAGAGACCGAGACGGTCACTAAGATCTTTGTGGACTTGTCTCAACGTCTTGACTTATCATGACATGCTGACTAGAGAGGGAGAGGGAGAGATGTTGGCTTGAGGTCATGCAATATCACTTGTCTTCATCAGCTGTGTGTGTAAGTAAACATTTCATTGTTAGTCTACACCTGTTGTTTACGAAGCATGTGACGAATAACATTTGGTGGGTGGTTTGATGGGGGTCTGTGCGATCCAAGATCGTTGGGACGTCCCAACCCCATTTTGAGTTTACATTTCAGAAATGTTCAGGGTAGGCACTAGAGGTCGACCGATTAATCGGAATGGTCGATTAATTAAGGCCGATTTCAAGTTTTCATAACAATCGGAAATCTGTATTTTTTTACACCTTTATTTAATCCTTATTTAACTAGGCAAGTCAGTTAAGAACACATTCTTATTTTCAATGACGGCCTAGGAACGGTGGGTTAACTGCCTCGTTCAGGGGCAGAACAACAGATTTTTACCTTGTCAGCTCGGGGGATCCAATCTTGCAACCTTACAGTTAACTAGTCCAACGCAATAATGACCTGCCTCTCTCTCGTTGCACTCCACAAGGAGACTGCCTGTTACGCAAATGCAGTAAGCCAAGGTAAGTTGCTAGCTAGCATTAAACTTATCTTATAAAAAACAATCAATCATAATCACTAGTTAACTACACATGGTTGATGATATTACTAGATATTATCTAGCGTGTCCTGTGTTGCATATAATCTGATTGAGCATACAGCATACAAGTATCTAAATATCTGACTGAGCGGTGGTAGGCAGAAGCAGGCGTGTAAACATTCATTCAAACAGCACTTTTGTGCGTTTTGCCAGCAGCTCTTCATTGCGCTGTTTATGACTTAAAACCTATCAACTCCCAAGATGAGGCTGGTGTGACCGAAGTGAAATGGCTGGCTAGTTAGCGAGCGCTAATAGCGTTTCAAACTTTACCCGCTCTGAGCCTTGGGGTGGTTGTTTCCCTTGCTCTGCATGGGTAACGCTGCTTCGATGTGGTGGCTGTTGTCGTTGTGTTGCTGGTTCGAGCCCAGGGAGGAGCGAGGAGAGGGACGGAAGCTATACTGTTACACTGGCAATACTAAAATGCCTATAAGAACATCCAATAGTCAAAGGTTAATGAAATACAAATGGTATAGAGGGAAATAGTCCTATAATAACTACAACCTAAAACTTCTTACCTGGGAATATTGAAGACTCATGTTAAAAGGAACTACCAGCTTTCATATGTTCTCATGTTCTGAGCAAGGAACTGAAACGTTAGCTTTCTTACATGGCACATATTGCACTTTTACGTTCTTCTCCAACACTTTGTTTTTGCATCATTTAAACCAAATTGAACATGTTTCATTATCTACTTGAGGCTAAATATATTTTATTGATGTATTATATTAAGTTAAAATAAGTGTTAATTCAGTATTGTTGTAATTGTCATTATTACAAATACTTAAAAAAAATATTAAATCGGCCGATTAATCGGTATCGGCTTTTTTGGTCCTCCAATAATCGGTATCGGTATCAGCGTTGAAAAATCATAATCGGTCGACCTCTAGTAGGAACGTCCCAAGAAATCCCGAATAGCACTGACCATGGTGTGCGTGTATTCAATGTGAAAATAAAAGATTCACAGACGTGAGGTGTTGGCGACCGGTCATGAAATAGCCTCTGCGGTGATTGTGTATGTTTGCAGCAGTGTGCGAACTGTGTTTTGTATGATGTGTATGGCTGGGCTGTTGAATTATATATCAGAGGATCTAGATCTCTGCCTCCAGACAGATTACTATAGCACCACCTGAGACATATTCCTCGTGTTCCAAATTGCACCATCATTCTCTGTTTAGTGCACTACTTTTGACCAAGGCCCATAGGGTGCTGGTCAGAAGTAGTGCACTATGTAGGCAACATGATGCCATTTGGAATGCAACGGTAGACCTGAAGATCCGTGCAGCCCTATCTAGCTGCATCCATGAAGGCTGAGCTGGATTCTGGTCTTTGGTTTGTCACACTCTGTTTCACACAGATACACGGCCTCGCTGTATGTTAGCTACTTGGGCTACTCCATAAAACATTTACCGTCACATACACCCCCCTCCCCCCCCCCCAAGCAACGTCCTCGCCTTCATTGTGCCTCTCTGCCCTCCCTCCCTCCCTCGCTCCCTCCCTCTCTCCCTTTATCCGGCATTCCTCTCATCACAAAGAGACTCTTATTAATGTTTTAGCGTTTTAGTCTTCTCCGTACGATTGCGTGCGCGTGTGTGTGGGTCCGTCCGTGTGTGTGTGTGTCAGCTCAGTGTCTCACTCGGAGTGCACTCCCCCTCAGCAGTCTGACTTTTAGGCCGCAGATGTGAGATGTTGACATGGTTCTGTTTCTTGTCATCACAGAACTATGTGTTTCTGTGCCTGGAGAGGAACCGTTATTGAATTCCTTCTGTCTTTTTTATCGCTCTGTCTCGGTGAGGTGACTGAATCAGGGACCTTACTGGAATAGAGTTGCAACGGCAGCAGGAAAATGGATGGAATTTTAAAGGTTTAACCCTGAGAGGAGAAATAGGACCTCCAATTCTGTCTCTGGCAGCTCACCTCAGTGATATTATCAGTCTCTACAGCTGATGCTGCATTAACAGCCATACTAATCAAGCACAGAGAATGGAAAGTGAGAGCCATACTAGTCAAGCACAGAGAATGGAAAGTGAGAGCCATATTAATCAAGCACAGAGAATGGAAAGTGAGAGCCATACTAGTCAAGCACAGAGAATGGAAAGTGAGAGCCATACTAATCAAGCACAGAGAATGGAAAGTGAGAGCCATACTAATCAAGCACAGAGAATGGAAAGTGAGAGCCATACTAATCAAGCACAGAGAATGGAAAATGAGAGCCATACTAGTCAAGCACAGAGAATGGAAAGTGAGAGCCATACTAATCAAGCACAGAGAATGGAAAGTGAGAGCCATACTAGTCAAGCACAGAGAATGGAAAGTGAGAGCCATACTAGTCAAGCAGAGAGAATGGAAAGTGAGAGCCATACTAATCAAGCACAGAGAATGGAAAGTGAGAGCCATACTAGTCAAGCAGAGAGAATGGAAAGTGAGAGCCATACTAGTCAAGCACAGAGAATGGAAAGTGAGAGCCATACTAGTCAAGCAGAGAGAATGGAAAGTGAGAGCCATACTAGTCAAGCAGAGAGAATGGAAAGTGAGAGCCATACTAGTCAAGCAGAGAGAATGAGATGTAAGAGGCATTTCCTCATTACAGCTGCAGCTCAACCTGTTGTGGATCATTAAGCTGTGATGTTGGCTGTGACACTCAGGAGAAACATCTCCATCCGGACAGAGAGCCTCAAACTGCGCTCTCTTTTCACACAGTCCACTGAATATAGACTGCAGTTAATTACCCAATGGTGCTCAACACAGCTCCTCACAGCCAAGGGGCCAATATGCTTGTCTAGGTTTTTTGATGTTCTCCTTCAATAACTATCTGCAGCTTGAAGTTCCTAATCCACCTCGATTAATCTGCCTAAGACTTAAAATTAGCCTCAAATGAATCAGCGTTTTCCTAGATACACAAGCCACATAGCTACAGTACCAGTTCCATTTAACTGCAGAGACCGTCCATATTGTGTGTCTGTAATGGGGTGTGTACAGATGAGATGTGCTGAGCTATAAGGAGTTCAAAGGGGTCATTTATATGAGGCTGTGTCCAGTCGTTGTTAACCAACAGTGGGGCTGGATGGAGGATTTGGGATGTGGAGCAGCATCGAAGCTTAAAAACTAATTTTGCAGTGAGCCGTGCAGAACATCTAGGTTCAGATGGTCAGCTGCAGAGTTAATCCTATCTGGGGTGGGGAGAAGTCTTAACACGGGTTGCAAAGGGTTGGAAACTTTCCTGTCAATTTTCCAAAATGTTTGGAATTTTGCTTAAATTCATCAAAAAAGTTAGCTTATAACAGTGAACCTTTTTTTGTGAGATACACATAAGGCAATTCTAGGTCTTGTGGCATATTTTGGTTAAACTATCCCCAATTCAATGGAATTGCAACCCTCTGCATGCACAGTGCATTCTACCATCACATGCACTGTGCATTCTACCATCACATGTGCAGTGCACTCTTCCATCACATGTGCAGCGCACTCTTCCATCACATGTGCAGCGCACTCTTCCATCACATGTGCAGCGCACTCTTCCATCACATGTGCAGTGCACTCTTCCATCACATGTGCAGCGCACTCTTCCATCACATGTGCAGCGCACTCTTCCATCACATGTGCAGCGCACTCTTCCATCACATGTGCAGCGCACTCTTCCATCACATGTGCAGCGCACTCTTCCATCACATGTGCAGCGCACTCTTCCATCACATGTGCAGCGCACTCTTCCATCACATGTGCAGTGCACTCTTCCATCACATGTACAGCTGATTCTCAAGATCTTGCACACTAATGAGATGCTATTGAGTCCACACTACTATACTTTGTAAGCCAAGGACTACATGCTTTCTGGTGAGTTTTGATTACAATACTGGGTGGGGTGAATATATTTAAAATCAAATCAAAGTTTGTCACGTGCGCCGAATACAACAGGTGTGGTAGACCTTAAAGTGAAATGCTTACTTACAGGCTCTAACCAATAGTGCAAAAAAAAGGTGTGTGTGTGTTTGTGTGGGTAAGTAAAGAAAAAAAACAACAGTAAAAATACATTTGAAAATAACAGTATTAAGGCTATATACAGACACCGGTTAGTCAGGCTTATTGAGGTAGTATGTACATGTGGGTATGGTTAAAGTGACTATGCATAAATGATGAACAGAGAGTAGCAGTAGCGTAAAAGAGGGGTTGGCGGGTGGCGGGACACAATGCAGATAGCCCAGTTAGCCAGTGTGCGGGAGCACTGGTTGGTTATTTTTCAGTTAAGAACACATTCTTATTTTCAATGACGGCCTAGGAACGGTGGGTTAAGTGCCTTGTTCAGGGGCAGAACAACATATTTTTACCTTGTCAGCTCTGGGATTCGTTTTTGCAACCTTCCGGTTACTAGTCCAACGCTAGTCTAACCACTTGCCTTACATTGCACTCCACGAGGAGCCTGCATGGCAGGCTGACTACCTGTTACGCGAGGGCAGCAAGAAGCCAAGGTAAGTTACTAGCTAGCATTAAACTTATAAAAAAACAATCAATCTTCACATAATCACTAGTTATATACACATTGTTGATGATATTACTAGTTTATCTAGCGTGTCCTGCGTTGCATATAATCGATGTGGTGCCTGTTAATTTCTCATCGAATCACAGCCTACTTTGCCAAACGGGTGATGATTTAGCACTGTCGTTGCACCAAACCTAACCATAAATATCAATGCCTTTCATTAAAATCAATACACAAGTATATATTTTTAAACCTGCATATTTAGTTAATATTGCCTGCTAACATGAATTTCTTATAATTAGGTAAATTGTGTCACTTCTCTTGCATTCCGTGCAAGCAGTCAGGGTATATGCAGCAGTTTGGGCCGCCTGGCTCGTTGCGAACTATGCAAAGACCATTTATTCCTAACAAAGACCTTAATTAATTTGCCAGAATTGTACATAATTATGACATAACATTGAAGGTTGTACAATGTAACAGAAATATTTAGACTTCGGGATGCCATCTGTTAGATAAAATACGGAACGGTTCCGTATTTCACTGAAAGAATAAACGTTTTCGAAATGATAGTTTCCGAATTCGACCATATTAATGACCAAAGGCTCGTATTTCTGTGTGTTATTATGTTATAATTAAGTCTATGATTTGATATTTGATAAAGCAGTCTGACTGAGCGATGGTAGTCAGCAGGCTCGTACGCATTCATTCAAACAGCACTTTCGTGCGTTTTGCCAGCAGCTCTTTGCAATGCTTCAAGCATTGAGCTGTTTATGACTTTAAGCCTATCAACTCCCGAGATTAGGCTGGTGTAACCGATGTGAAATGGCTAGCTAGTTAGCAGGGTGCGCGCTAATAGCGCTTCAATCAGTGACGTCACTCGCTCTGAGACTTGGAGTAGTTGTTTCCCTTGCTCTTCAAGGGCTGCGGCTTTTGTGGAGCGATGGGTAACGATACTTTGAGGGTGGCTGTTGTCGATGTGTTCCTGGTTCGAGCCCAGGTAGGGCCGAGGAGAGGGACGGAAGCTATACTGTTACACTGGCAATACTAAAGTGCCTATATGAACATCCAATAGTCAAAGGTATATGAAATGCAAATGGTATAGAGAGAAATAGTCCTATAATTCCTATAATAACTACAACCTAAAACTTCTTACCTGGGAATATTGAAGACTCATGTTAAAAGGAACCACCAGCTTTCATATGTTCTCATGTTCTGAGCAAGGAACTTAAACCTTAGCTTTTTTACATGGCACATATTACACTTTTACTTCTCCAACACAAGTTCAATTTGGTTTAAATAATAAATTATTTAAACCAAATTGAACTTGTTTCATTATTTATTTGAGGCTAAATAGATTTTTATTGAAGTATTATATTAAGTTAAAATAAGTGTTCATTCAGTTTTGTTGTTATTGTCATTATTACAAATACAATTTAAAAAATTGGCCGATTTAATCGGTATCGGCTTTTTTTGGTCCTCCAATAATTGGTATCGGGAGGCAATAATTGGTATCGGGAGGGGGCACACAATGCAAATATTCTGGGTAACCATTTGGTTACCTGTTCAGGAGTCTTTTGGCCTGGGTGTAAAAACTGTTGAGAAGCCTTTTTGTACTAGACTTGGCACTTCGGTACCACTTGCCATGCGGTAGTAGAGAGAACAGTCCATTTTTATGTGACATACATGATTTTTTTTGTTAACCAGTAAATACTAGCCTACAGCAAAGTGTGTTTAAATAATTTCTAACATGTTAACAATTTATGCTAGTTAGTTTTTGCAACCATGTGGGATTTAGCTTGCTTGAGCCTGCTAACTGATGAGTGTTAATTCACCTGTTTCCATACATGTTTCATTTTAGAACATTTATCTTTACAAATGAGTTGTTTAATCTAACTGCCTAACTATTTATCTGTACATGGAATTGTATTTGTTTTGTTTTTTTACTATTTTTTTTCTAATCTTTACAGGAAAATGCCACTGATGTGTGGAGACATTTCACTGCAGCTAATGTAGAAGGAAAAGTTGTGTACATTTGCAAATACTGTGCCAAATCATATGTGAAGAATGCAACAAAGATGCAGAATCATCTGGCCAAGTCCTTAAAGTTCCTTCAGCGCTCACAACAAGCAACCTCTAACAAAAGTCCCTCAACTTCTATTTGAGGTAAAAATGATGAATTAGACACCTTATCGAAAGCAACAGGTCCTCCTGGAATCAGAAGTTTGTTTTGACTCAATGGAGGAACGTAGTCAGAGAAATGAAGACAAATTTCTTGCTCGAGCTGTGTATGCAATGGGTTGACCCCTGCTCACAGACAATGTGTATTGGATGAGATTTCTGAATGTTCTTCTCCCAGCATACACCCCTTCTGCCTGAAGCCCATACACGCCGCAGCGTACATGTTGGACAACCAAGTATGCTGGCAAGCGCATCCTGTCTGGTGCAGAGATCAACAAGGCCTATGGTGTCATCACTACCGTGTCTCACCACCTTGGCCTTGATGAGGGCAAGGTTCTTGGCAGTCTGGCGAAGTACACTTCCAAGTAAGGGCTTTGGGATGGAGATTCAATATGGCAGTCATGCCAACATATCTCATCAGCCACCTGGTGGAAGGGACTTTGTGGATCTGAGGCTCTTTCCTCTGTTGCCTTCATCATCCTCCAAATCCCACCAACATCAGCCGCCTCAGAGCGCAACTGGTCCTTGTTTGGGAACTCCCACACCAAAGCACGCAACAGGCTGACCAATACAAGGGTTGAAAAATTGCTGGCCATCCGGGCAAATTTGAGGCTTTTTGAGCCTGACAACGAGCCATACTCAATAAGGTTGGAAAGTGACAGTGAGTCTGATGTTCAAGAGGTGGACATTGAGGAGGTCCAGGGAGAAGACATGGAAGCCCGAGAGGAAGACAACCAAAGCTTTAGTTTCTAGACTATCATTTTACAGATGTATGTTGAAAACGTTTTTGGGAGATGCGATGGATCATTCAGTATTCCCTTTCTTTTGTTGTTCAGTGAAATCATCCCATGTGAAGAGTCAACTCCTTTAATTAAAGTTCAATGTGTAACTAAATAGTTTTTTGTTATTTCTATTGGAAGGATTTAATCATTTGCAATTATGTCTACTTATGATAAGGTAAAAGGTTAATATGTCTGTCTCCATATGATATGGTAAATATATCCAAAGCAAAAAAACATCAACATTTAAATGGTATTAATATTAATTTGCATATATTTCCGTAAATTCCCACGGAAAGTTTCCACCTCCTGAATATTTCCCAAAATGTGCAACCCTACTTAAAACACATGCACTACACAGTGGTTTTACTTTCAAAATAGTATGAGGCTTAAGTGCCTGCTGTGTGCTGCTGCCTTATTTGCTGTTTAGCAGCGGTGTGTGTGTGCGTGCGTTACCCCCAGTCCACCTCTGCAGAGACTGATGTTGCTTACTCTGCCTCCAGATTGACAGACAGACAGAGGGAGAAGTTTTTCTGTTAACAACTGCTGAGCACACTGGATGTTGTTGGGACTGGAGTTGGTGCTGGGTGTGTGGAGCTGGCTGTGATCATGTGTGTTGAACAGAAACATTCTGCCCCTACGCAAAGTGATGCAGCACTGCGCTCACTGACCCTCACATATCAAAACACCCCCTCATTCTTTTTCTCTTTCCCTCCCTTTCTCACTCTCTCTCTCCCTTGCGCTCTCTCTCTCGCTATTTCTCACTCGCTGTGTGTCTCTCTCTCCCTGACTCTCTCCCTGCAACAACAGTGTTCGGGTTCCCATCCTTCCTCTCTGTGTTGTCTCTGATCTGTTTCCCAGGAGACCGAGAGAGTCTCCTGCTGAGTAGTACTACAGTAGGAATGTACTGTACAGTAAGTAGCATGATGTAGTAAGGATACTCTGTGGGAACAGGGAGTGTTTGGCGTTTTAGATGGTGTGTTCACACTTGCTGGTGTACGTGCACGCCTGCATCAGTGTGTGTGTAATTCGGGTGTTGGGGGATATTTTAGAGGTTATTTTTCTATTCCTCCACCTCTGAGCTAGACCTTGCCTTGAAGTGTGTGTGTGTCTGTCTTAGTTCAAACGCTGTCCCTGTGTGTCAGTCCCAGTGTGTCTTCTTGGGACCGCTTGCTCCAGACCATGTCTAGAGGTTAGATCAGGGCTAGAGTCTAGGAGGTAGGACCAGACCAGGACCTGTTGTTTTGAGTAGAAGTCACTGTGGCCTTTCTCCACACACCTTCCTTACTGTATTTGTGTTTATTATGGATCCCGATTAGCTGCTGCCAAGGCAAAATGAAGGCAGTTATGCAATTGAAAAACATTACAATACATTCATGGCTGTCTGAAGACGCTTGGCACACAGTCAGGGGGGGTAATGACCGGAAAGAGCTATTTGAGTCTCAAACTCTCTTTGATTGCACACACAGCCCCTTCCTCTACCAGAAGAGTGTGTCTGTGTCTGTCTCTGTGTCTGTCTCTGTGTCTGTCTCTGTGTCTGTGTGTGTTAAGATACAGAGAAACAAGTGACATGATTGATAGGACAGACTCACCCCAAAAAACTTCCAGTACATTTATTTATTACATCAAATATCAGCCAGCATTTTAATGTCGTCTCCGAGAGATGTACAGTTGAAGTCAGAAGTTTACATACACTTAGGTTGGAGTCATTAAAACTCGTTTTTCAACCACTCCACAAAATTCTTGTTTACAAACTATAGTTTTGGCAAGTCGGTTAGGACATCTACTTTGTGCATGACACAAGTAATTTTTCCAACAATTGTTTACAGACAGATTATTTCACTTATAATTCACTGTATCACAATTCCAGTGGGTCAGAAGTTTACATACACTAAGTTGACTGTGCCTTTAAACAGCTTGGAAAATTCCAGAAAATGATGTCATGGCTTTAGAAGCTTCTGATAGGCTAATTGACATCATTTGAGTCAATTGGAGGTGCACCTGTGGATGTATTTCAAGGCCTACCTTCAAACTCACTGCCTCTTTGCTTGACATCATGGGAAAATCAAAAGAAATCAGCCAAGACCTCAGGAAAACAAATTGGATACCTCCACACGTCTGGCTCATCCTTCATCTGTACAAACAATAGTACACAAGTATAAACATCATGGGGCCACGCAGATGTCATACTGCTCAGGAAGGAGACTTGTTCTGTCTCCTAGAGATGAACGTACTTTGGTGCAAATCAATCCCAGAACAACAGCAAAGGACCTTTTGAAGATGCTGGAGGAAACGGGTACAAAAGTATCTATATCCACAGTAAAACGATTCCTATGTCGATATAACCTGAATGGCCTCTCAGCATGGAAGAAGCCACTGCTCCAAAACCGCCATAAAAAAAGCCAGTCTACGGTTTGCAACTGCACATGGAGACATTGATTGTACTTTTTGGAGAAATGTCCTCTGGTCTGCTGAAACTGTTTGGCCATAATGACAAAATAGATGCCATCAGGTGCAAGGAAAATGTGGATATATTGAAACAACATCTCAAGACATCAGTCAGGAAGTTAAAGCTTGGTCGCAAATGGGTCTTCCAAATGGACAATGACCCCAAGCATACTTCCAAAGTTGTGGCAAAATGGCTTAAGAACAACAAAGTCAAGGTATTGGAGTGGCCATCACAAAGCCCTGACTTCTATCCTATAGAAAATTTGTGGGCAGAACTGAAAAAGCGTGTGCGAGCAAGGAGGCCTCCAAACCGGACTCAGTTACACCAGCTCTGTCAGGAGGAATGGGCCAAAATTCACCCAACTTATTGTGGGAAGCTTGTGGAAAGCTACCTGAAACGTTTGACCCAGGTTAAACAATTTAAAGGCAATGCTACCAAATACTAATTGAGTGTATGTAAACTTCTGACCCACTGGGAATGTGACGAAAGAAATAAAATAAATCATTCTCTACTATTATTCTGACATTTCACATTCTTTTAATAAAGTGGTGATCCTAACTGACCTAAACAGGGAATTTTTACTAGGATTAAATGTCAGGAATTGTGAAAAACTGAGTTTAAATATATTTGGCTGTAAGGTGTATGTAAACTTCCGACTTCAACTGTGTGAGTTATTTCCTTTGAATAGAATAGACTGTTGAGATCAGATATTTATTGTCTGAACCTCTCCTGTGAACTCTGCTGTTCAGTTGGAAGTGTGTTTTTAGTATGCACTCATCCTTTTTCTCTCTTCCTGTTGTTGTGTGGGCTTGACTCCCTGCCATGTTTTCTGGAAGTTCCTTCTTGGTGTATGGTTGTGAGTGTGTGTGGGTTTGTCTTCCGTGTGTGTGTGTGTGTGTGTGTGTGTGTGTGTGTGTGTGTGTGTGTAGAGCTGAGTGACAGTGTCTTGCGGTTCCATGGAGGTTTATCAACACTGTCATTACAAACCCTGAGACACTTTTTTCTTCCACCCAGAGAGCCACAAGCCTACACACACACCCATATCCACCATATAGTGCACTATTTTTGTCGACTCCACTTTGCCATCTATATAGAACCCAATGCACACTCCCCATCTTTGCAGACAGAGAATCTAGTCCACACTACAGCCTGCATACAGAGCCCACTCGCCCAGCTACACTGAGAATCTGGGTCTCCAATCAACATAACATGTCCTCTCCTCTGCTGTCATTTCTCCGTGCCTCACTTCCTGGCCTGGTTGTAGAGAGTGAGTCACTCACAGATAACACTCATTCATTCAACTGGCTGGTCTTAATGACTTAACCCAGGAAGCCAGAGAGAAGTCCACTCAATGAACTGGCCTGGATAGATGAGACTGGCCCTGCTTCACATTACTTTAATACAATGGCCATGTGACTATAGGCCAAAGGGATAGAGTGCTCTCTTCTCTATTATGCTATTTCCTTTGTATTTCCTCCTTATTTTGTTCGCTCTTCTCTTCTGTTCTCATCTCTCGGGTTACAACCACCTGCCCATGTGTGTGTGAGGGGAGTTTTCTTTTAAGAGGAGTAATTGCATGGGTCTCAGTTTTGCCGGTGTTCTCTGTGATTTTCTGGTGCGTCAATCCAAGCTTGTCCTCCTTGGCCAATGTCCCCCCAGCCCCACGGACAAGCGTGTGCACTCACACAAATACATTGCCTCTGTAGCAGCTGGGTTGGCTGTATACTAATGGCTTTGTCCAGGGGCCGCAGGAGCTAGGAATGTGTGACCGTGTGTGTAATAATGATAATAATGTGTGACACCAGCCTGCGATGGTAATGAGCGTGTTGCTGCTCCACCTGAGAAGTAGCTGTGTCGTGCTTTTACTAGTCCTTTAACTAGTCCTAGGAACAAGATGAACTGCCTTGTTCAGGGGCAGAACGACAGATTTGTACCTTGTCAGCTCGGAATTCGATCTTGCAACCTTTCGGTTACTCGTCCAACGCTCGAACCACTAGGAATAACTGCCGCCCTGTGCTTGGGGGTTCTCACAAGGATAGTAAAACATGGAAAATTCATGGACACTTGCCCCACAGGGAAAAATACTATTTTGTGCTTAGGGGTAAGGTTTAAGGTTACAGTTACAATTAGGTTTAGGGGTTAGGGGTAGATTTGGGGTTTAGGGTGTAGGTTTAGGGCTTTGGGGTTAGGTTTAGGGGTTAGGGGTAGGGCTTTGGGGTTAGGATTAGGGGTAGGGTAGGGCGGTGTCCAGATTTTCATTTTCATACATAATCCTACTGTTTTATACCATAGCAGCATATACGGTATTCGCAAATGTGCACACAAGGGGTGCTATTTTTTGGGGATGCACAACACAATTTAGGCAACAGGGATCTTGATCCAAGAGGGGATTGAATGTCTGCTGTAACTACCTGTGTGATGAACCTTTGATCTTGATATCTAGCCACTTAGCTAGCAAGTGAGCACTGAGCTGGATATCATTTGCTATAGCTTAGATTTCTTGTGTGAAGTGAAGAAGCAATTCCGGGATGCTGGCCTTCTAGGCAGAGTTGCAAAAGAAAAAAGCCATATCTCAGACTGGCCAATAAAAATAAAAGATTAAGATGGGCAAAATAACACAGACACTGGACAGAGGAACTCTGCCTAGAAGGCCAGCATCCCGGAGTTGCCTCTTCACTGTTGACATTGAGACTGGTGTTTTGCGGGTACTATTTAATGAAGCTGCCTGTTGAGGACTTGTGAGGCATCTGTTTCTCAAACTAGACACTCTAATGTATATGTCCTCTAGCTCAGTTGTGCACCGGGGCCTCCCACTCTTTCTATTCTGGTTAGAGTCAGTTTGCGCTGTTCTGTGAAGGGAGTAGTACACAGCGTTGTACAAGATCTTCAGTTTTTTGGCAATTTCTTGCATGGAATTGCCTTCATTTCTCAGAACAAGAATATATTGACGATTTTCAGAAGAAAGTTATTTGTTTCTGGCCATTTTGAGTCTGTAATCGAACCCACAAAGGCTGATGCTCCAGATACTCAAATAGTCTAAAGAAGGCCAGTTTTATTGCTTCTTTAATCAGCATGGCAGTTTTCAGCTGTGCTAACATAATTGGAAAAGGGTTTTCTAATGATCAGTTAGCCTTTTTAAAATGATAAACTTGGATTAGCTAACACAACATGCCATGGGAACACAGGAGTGATGGTTGCTGATAATGGGCCTCTGTACACCTATGTAAACATTCCATAAAAAATCTGCTGTTTCCAGCTACAATAGTCATTTACAACGTTAACAATGTCTACGCTGTATTTCTGATCAATTTGATGTTATTTTAATGGACAAAAAATGTGTTATTCTTTCAAAAACAAGGGAATTTATTTTTTCAGGACCCTGTCTTTCAAAGATACTTTGTAAAAATCCAAATAACTTCACAGATCTTCTTTGTAAAGGGTGTAAACACTGTTTCCCATGCTTGTTCAATGAACCATAAACAATTCATGAACATGCACCTGTGGAACGGTCGTTAAGACACTAACAGCTTACAGACAGACGGTAGGCAATTAAGGTCACACTTATGAAAACTTTGGACACTAAAGAGGCCTTTCTACTGACTCTGAAAAACACCAAAAGAAAGATGCCCAGGGTCCCTGCTCATCTGTGTGAATGTGCCTTAGGCATGCTGCAAGGAGGCATGAGGACTGCAGATGTGGCCAGGGCAATAAATTGCAATGTCCGTACTGTACGACGCCTAAGACAGCGCTACAGGGAGACAGGACTGACAGTTGATTGTCCTCGCAGTGGCAGATCACATGTAATAACACCTGCACAGGATTGGTACATCCGAACATCACACCTGCGGGACAGGTACAGGATGGCAACAACAACAACTGCCCGAGTTACACCAGGAACGCACAATCCCTCCATCAGTACTCAGACTGTCCGCAATAGACTGAGAGAGGTTGGACTGAGGGCTTGTAGGCCTGTTGTAAGGCAGGTCCTCACCAGACATCACTGGCAACAACATCGCCTATGGGCACAAACCCACCGTCGCTGGACCAGACAGGACTGGCAAAATGTGCTCTTCACTGACATGTCACAGTTTTGTCTCACCAGGGGTGATGGTCAGATTCACATTTATTGTCGAAGGAATGAGCATTACACCGAGACTCTGGAGCGGTATCGAGGTGCAGGGTCAGACTGAGCTTGTTGTTTTTGCAGGCAATCTCAACGCTGTGCGTTACAGGGAAGACATCCTCCTCCCTCATGTGGTACCCTTCCTGCAGGCTCATCCTGACATGACCCTCCAGCATGACAATGCCACCAGCCATACTGCTCATTCTGTGCGTGATTTCCTGCAAGACAGGAATGCCAGTGTTCTGCCATGGTCAGCGAAGAGCCCGTATCTCAATCCCATTGAGCACGTCTGGGACCTGTTGGATCGGAGGGTGAGGACTAGGGCCAATTCCCCCCAGAAATGTCCGGGAACTTGCAGGTGCCTTGGTGGAAGAGTGGGGCAACATCTCACAGCAAGAACTGTCAAATCTGGTGCAATCCATGAGGAGGAGATGCACTGCAGTCCTTAGTATCTGGTGTGGCCACCAGCTGCATTGACTGTTAATTTTGATTTTGACCCCCCCTTTGTTCAGGGACACATTATTCAATTTCTGTTACTCACATGTCTGTGAAACTTGTTCAGTTTATGTCTCAGTTGTTGAATCTTATGTTCATACAAATATTTACATGTTAAGTTTGCTGAAAATAAACACAGTTGACAGTGAGAGGACGTTCTTTTTTTGGCTGAGTTTTTATACACACTTTATTTATTAATTATTTTAAACAGTATTGAAAATCACTCCGTCTGTATTTCAAAATTCCCCAGAGTATGGTATAAGTGGTATATCTCCCAAGCCTGATTAGGGAAAATATGATTTAAAAATGGGAATCAATTGTCTGGTAAAACAAATGTGTGTGTGTGTGTGTGTGTGTGTGTGTGTGTGTGTGTGTGTGTGTGTGTGTGTGTGTGTGCGATGACTTCACCATAGCAACGTGACACAGCATGCAACTGTGGCTGAGTAGCTTAGCTCTCATGAGTGTGTGTGTGTGTGTGTGTGTGAGGGAGAGTCTCTACAGAGTGACATGCTAGTGAGGCTTGTCCTCCCCATGGGTAGAAGTCCTCGAGAACAGTGTTGTATGAGCGGGTGTGGGGTGGGACACTGAAACACAATAACGCAGAGAACACATTGATCTCACCTGACAAGAAAAGCCTGTTTCCAGACCTCGGCTGAAGGATTGCCCTTTAGATTCTGTTGTGTTACTGGGTTGTATTTGATTCTATCCGAGCTGTGGTTTGTTTCATGGGTCACCGCTTCCCCTAGATTCTGTTATACTGCTATTTGTCTAAAGGGCTAGGTCTCTCTGAATAGGCTGAGGTTCATGCCAGAATGCCTGATAAATTGCCCCTGGGATCAGTTTACCCTCCCCAATTCTTAACCGTAACCATTGGGAGGGGAAACCCCATAGGTGGCCTTAGATCAGTGTCCAGGTTAGAGGCAAGTTGATCTTACTCCTGGGAAACCACTCACATTTAATTACTATTAGGCACTGATCTAGGATCAATTTATTGTTCCCAAATCCTATGCTTATCTATGAGAGGGTAAAATCAGTGTTATGTTGTAGGAGCAACTTCATCCTACTCTTGAGTCCTGACTGAGAAACCACTCTGCTGCTCGACCTCATTTAATTCCTGTTGATTTTGCTGTCTGTTGTGTGTAATAACTGAGTCACTCTCTTCCTCAGTCATCACAGAATCCATCTGCCCTCATATAACTAAGTGTTTCTCTGCCTCCACACATTATAATGCATTAGAGGACTCCACTTTTTCGTTCAGACCTCTTTTTTTTATTTTCCTTGAAGATGTTGGACACTGTAATGTTTTCATTTGGATTTCAGCCCTCTTTTTCTTTTCATTAAAGATGTTGGACCCTGTAAAGTTTTTCATTAGGATTTCAGGCCTTGTCTTTTCCGTTGGCCACGCCTCCTGTGGCTGGGTGCTACGGGTGTGACACGCGATGCTGCCAATCTTAGGCACAGATCTAGGATCAGCTTATGCTCCCCAATCTTGACCTTAACTATTAGGTTGAACCGTTCTAAACACTCCTTAGACCAGTGTCTAAAGAGGCAGCTTCGCCCAGCTCCCCTGAGGCTCTCGGAGTAAACCACTGGCTTCCTGTTAACACACCCAGTTAATGGCCGTTCATCAAAGACCTGGGCTGGGTCTCATGCCTGGGTTGGTCAAATCATGTCGCTTTCTCCTATCCAGTGCTCCATTCGTATCTAAAAGGAAAGATTGGAAAGGAGCAACATTTTGGGAATGAAACTCAGCCAGTGCCAGCCTTCATCTCTGTTCTCTGAAGTTTCCGTCCAAGCTTGGATTAGAGTTAAGATTAAACAAATGACATAGGGGATGGCTGAAAAGGGAAAAACAGCAATGTTTCTGATCTTCCTTCATATACTGTGGTGCGTGTCTAATGTTATTTCATACAGCAGCCGCTTCAATTCTGACTGTGGCACGTATAGTGGTAATGGGCTGCAGATCAACTATGCCGGAGATATTGGCTGTTAACTGAACCATTCCTCTTGTGTTTCCATAGGCCTGGAGAGATGAACTGTGTGTGTGTGCGCGTGCGTGAAGGATAGGATGTGAGGCCAAGCCCTCTCCCATAGTAACAGCCCAGGGAATATTTTTGCTCTGTCCATGAATGCCAGAGATGCGCTCATGTCTGAAGCCAGATGGAAGCTGCGCTGAACTTTTCTCATCTGTGTGTTTTATCACCGATTATTTGATTTCAGTTACGTCCACAACGACCCTCTTTCATTCCACAATAATTGATGAATGCTTCAGAACATTTAGCCTTCTGCGTGGATCAGTGTGTGTGTGTGTCTTAGCAGTGTCCTTATAACTCAACTCTGAAGGAAGGCTGAGGCTCAGTTCCATTAATGAGCTGCTGTCTAATTGAAACCTCTGAAGGTCCCTCAGTAGGTGGAGGGACAGTGATCCACCAGGCCATTCCCTGTCATGCTGGCCCATTGAGGAAAGCTCTGCTGTCTAACATGGGTTTTGTGGCCCCGCGCAGCAACATCAGAGGCCCTTGAGTGTGTCTCCATTCTCTTGCCTGATTCAACACCCCTGGTAGCACAGTGGCCTGGCTGACGCGACCCACGTGACCACACAGTGAGGAAGAGCTGTGACTTACTGGCCTTGAAAGGAGGCCGTTTCCTAATGCAGTATTAGCTCAGAAATTGAGCGGACGCAATGATTGGTTCTCTCAAATGTTTTTTTGTTGTTGTTGCTGCGGGGTAATGGAAGGGAGCGGCACTCGGGGGGGTTGTGGGTGGTTCAGTGAGAAAGACACAGAGGAGAACCAATAGCACCCTTCATTATCAACGCACCGGGTCGACAACATCAACACAGCCTTTCCAGACTCTGAAGTCACAGGACTTTGAGTTTGGCATCAGCCAGACTGGTAGCACAGGTCCTCTGTGTGTGACAGTCACATCTGATTTACTATCTTTGGGAAGATTCTGGGCAGGATGACATGAACACAGTCACAAGCTCAGCCCTCTGCGGGACTGTGGTGCAGAGTTTTAATCTTGGTCAACAATGGATTGTGAGACTAAGCTATTAGGATGTTACTTGTGCACTTTTGCTGAATCGTGTGTAATCTGTGGAGGCGTATGCACTCCAGTGTGTGTTTACCTCCCAGTGCTGTAGTGCAGAAGGGTGTGTGTGTGTGTGTGTGTATATGACTCAGTGCCGTAGGACATTAGCAGTAGCGGGTCTGGTGCTTCACATCAGCAATGCAGCAGCTAACCCCATCAGAGACCCATCATGCTCAGACTTGACCTCACACACTCAATTACTACACACACACGGTTACCACACACACTCACACGGTTACCACACACACTCACATGGTTAACACACACACACACACACACACACACACGGTTACCACACACACACAATTACGACACACACACACTGCTTCACAGGCTAAAGGGATTATTAACCTCTCACCAGAGCTAATGCTAATTACCCAGGCTAAAATAATGAGCGTGGAAGTGTGTGTGTGTGTGTGTGTTTTTGCTGCGTAAACAAACAAACAAACAAACCTTTTAATGTGGGAGTGAAGATGGTGAGCGTGTTTGGTCAATGGCAGTGCATGGCACGGAACCTCAGACAAAATGTTTGGCTTCCAGTAATACTAGGCTACATCTAAACGCCGGCCCCTGCTCCCCAATGCTGTCGTGTCACAGCTGCCTTGGTTTGGGCCTCAGAGCAGAAAGACTGAGGAACGACAGCGCTGAGCATACACCTCTCCTCCTGTCCTTGGCTTGTGTTGTGAGTCTCATCCGTCTGCCTCATCGCTGCCTGTGTAAAGTGACAGCTGTTGTTGTTGCAGCCTTAACAGTGATTATTTTGTCATTCATGTGGATGAGACCGATTATACAGCGCATTGTGTTTAATATTCATTACCACATTCAGCTGCCTACGCTACAAGTGCCTGTGTGTGAGGGAGGGAGGGAGGGAGGGAGGGAGAGACTTCCTCCTCAGTGCATACCATGACAGTTATATGAACGCACAGTTGCTCTGCTGTGTGTGTCTGTAGGGTTGGTTTATGTGTCATCCTCGCTCCAGCCCTTTCTGTCAGCTGGAAGGGAGGGGTTGGGAGCCCTGCATGTCGTCCTCTTACCCTGTTGAAATCCTCTGCACGTCCTGTGTGTTGTGTTCTTCTGGCCTTGGTCATGAGAGACCTTGAGACTCGCTCTCTCTCGATGTGCGTGATGTGCCCGTGGCAGACTGCTTGGGAGGGAGTGTGCGTGACGTGCCCGTGGCAGACTGCTTGGGAGGGAGTGTGCGTGACGTGCCCGTGGCAGACTGCTTGGGAGGGAGTGTGAGACGTGGCCGACTGCTTGGGAGGGAGTGTGCGTGAGTGTGTGTCACAAAACTGACTGTGTCAGTGTGTTTGCTCCGCTCTCTATCGAACAACAGCTGTGTACTATCAGATCTCCAGTCACGCACACACACGCAGCCTGAGGAAAACATCCCCTGGACTCTGGCTGTGTGTGTTTTCCTGGAATATTTATTAGTCCAGAACTAGCTAGCTGAGAGGGATGAGCTCTCCTCCACTCTGAGGACTGCTGGAGCTGCTGTCAGCCTCTCTTTCGGGGAAAGCCCGACATTCTCCTGCCACATTCCCAATACGGAATGTTTCCCAGTGATATGTTCCTGGAATCCCTCCACTGTATCCCTGCTAGACGAGCGCATGGCAGAGTTCGAGAGGGAGGGGCTGTACTAGAGGATCTAACTGGGGTCTCCTGTAAGGGGCTGGGGAGCTGACTGATGGTAGAAGTGTTTGGCATGGTAGGAGTGGTTGGCATTCTGCTGTCACATTCCCAGTCAGCCATTCCTAGAATGTTCCACCTTTGGCTCGACTGGCTAGACTGACATCGTTGTGGAAGGAGTGTTCACTGTGCTGCTGTCTCTGTCTCTCACGTTGTCTTTCTTTAACTGGGCCGCAGGTAGTATATGAAAGGTTGCTGGTTCGAATGCCCGAGCCGACTAGGTGGAAAGTCTGCCTGTGCAAGGCACTTAACCCTAATTGCTCGTCACTCTGGATAAAAGCGTCTGCTGAATGACTAATATGTAATGAAAATGTCAACTCGTTTTCTAACTCTGTGTTCGTATCCGTGTGTGTGTATGTGTGTTTGTTTTGTATGCCTGCTGTCGTGTACCCGTGACTCTGTCTCAGCCTGGCTCATTACCGTTCTGTCTCCACTCTCTCGGTCTCATTGTCCTGCAACAGAGACGGCCCCGACTTCACAGCACGACACCATATTCCTGCAAACTTCAACCACCCTCCACTCTATTTAAATGAAGTGTGTGTTTACCGTATGTGGGTCTAGATGTGTGTCTCCATGGAGTAGGAATCTCGGTGAAACTGGATCCATGCTGGACTAAGTATAGACTGAGCTCATAGAGGGTTGAGTTGAGGCTGGAGCGAAGGAATAGACGGGCTGTGTTCCGCGGCATGTCGACCCTAACAGCGGGAAAGTGTCACTTTGACAGCCCCTACCAGATGTGAGCCCAGCTTATAGTACACTCTCTCTCTCTGTGTCTCTGTGGATGTTTAATTCACAGCTCAATGGATTCTATTCTCCTTCTCCTTTCTTTTTACAAAGTATTTTATCAATGCACAATGAATATTTAACTTGTTCATATCTCTAACTGAGCTTTAAGCTTCCAAATCTATACCGCACGCTACGGTGATATCTATGCATCTATTTGTTTCCGTATCAAGTAGATGTCTCTTCTGGAGATGATTTTAAAAGATGAAGGGCTGTACAAATGCGTCGCTAATTAGCATGTGTCATAGTAAACGCACACATTGCAACCTAATTTCATCAGCCGAATTCTGTTAAGCCGAGATGACAAAAGAGATGTATGAAACGCATTTTGCTTTATAAATAATTCATAATGGGAATACTGGAACAACAGCTGAAATCATTTGTCCTGAGATTTTCTCTCAGTGCCCTCTGCTGGACATGTTTTGCCTCATACACTAGTTGATTATAGGAAGGAAGGAAGGAAGGAAGGAAGGAAGGAAGGAAGGAAGGATGGATGGGAGAAAGGGAGGATGCATTTTCCAACAGGATCTAACTGTCCTACAGGTGTTGTCAGATGCTGCATAGTGCGCACGCCATCTCTCTCTCCCGCTCTGCCTCTGTCGGTGTTTGAACATGAGCTCCATTCCACCCTCTCTCTCTCCCGCCTTCCTCCTGGACAGACTGTGACAGACTCTGTCCAAACAGCCTCCAGGCTAATTAGTTGGAGCAATGGTTGGAGACAGATTCCTCTGGTGTAAACTTCCGCCTGTTGACTGTTGAAACTCTCTCTCTCTCAGCTCTCTCTCTCTCTCTCTCTCTCTCTCTCAACTCTCTCTCATCTCAGCTCTCTCTTTCTCTCTCTCTCTCTCTCTCTCAGCTCTCTCTCTCTCTCTCTCTCTCTCTCTCTCTCTCTCAGCTCTCTCTCTCTCTCTTTCTCTCTCAGCTCTCTCTCTCAGCTCTCTCTCTCTCAGCTCTCTCTCTCAGCTCTCTCTCTCTCTCTCAGCTCTCTTCTATGCAGGCTGTTGTCTTTAGACATTCCAGTGTTCTGGGAAATTCAGCTGTAGCTGGAGGGTCTGTCCTAACCGGAATCAAAACTCTTCTATAGCCTGGACATAGATACCGGGCTCAGGGGGTTCAGAAAATGTGGGAGCACCCTTGTGCTACGGGACAGTGACCCGGGATACTGGGGCTTCTCTCTCGCTCTCTCTGTCCTGGGGGTTATCACCGGCCGGTGGAACAGGCACTGGGGCGTGGACAGACAGAGACACCCATCCACTCACCCAGCTGGGCAGAGGCATGCTGCAGAATGGAACATTTGTTCCCATCCTTTATTCATGAGGGAGCAGCAGCCCTCCGGTCACTCAGTCAGACAACGGGGATATTAATTCCCATGTAACATCTCCAGCAGACGACTCACGCTTTAACCCAGGGCCCAGTGTCGAGTAAATGGGGAATCGATTGAACTCAAACTGTATCGAACTGTTGCCGGCTCACACCTGTACCCTGAGTCACAGTTCTAGGATCAGCTTGGCCTCCTCAAATCAGCATAAATAGGATTTGAGGCAGAATATTAGATGCGTGCACACACACTCACTCACACACTCACTCACACACTCACACACTCACTCACACAGACGTGTTGTGCTTTATTCTCCTCGCTCTCTGGGATGAGAAACAAAAGGGATGTTTTAATGTTTCAGACAAACCCGAAAACTGCCTCTCTCTGGTTTTTAAGTATCTCCACACACACCTCGTCCTCTCCTACCGACAGAAGGCTATAGCCCTATATCTCTGCACACTGAGGAAGGGTAAATCCCTCCTAAAACCCTGGCCTCGGCCTTAACGGGCAGAGGAGAGGAGACCTTCGGGGTGGTGTTACAGGGCATAGTGCTCCCTTAGCCTCCCTCCCTGGCTCTGGGCTGTAGTAAATGCGAATGTTAGCCTCTCTACTATCCTCCAGTCTCCTCAGGACTGGACAGCTAGCTGTGTTATGGCACAAGGTTCTCTGACCACACACACACACACACACACACATTCTCTGTCCCATTCGTAGTGGAACACTGTCCACATTGTGTCTATGTTCTCTGTGTTAGTGAAATTAGTGTCCGTCCGTCCTGCATTATGGACAGGCATTTTTATTGGGTCCACACCCACCTCCACTCTTTTCCTACTCCACACTCAGAGGAAGGTTGATTCATGCCGAAACGGAAGCCTGTTGGGTTTTTTTGTCGCGTCAATAAATCTGTCCGATTTACCCCGCTCCCCCATCTCTTTAGAAAGGTTCCTGCCACTGGCAAACAGTGGACACGTTACTCTTACTCAGGTACTGTTTTCTCAAAGTGAACAGTACTCTTTCTCCTCTCATCCATTCTCCTCCATCTCTTTAGAAAGGTTCCAGCCACTGGCAAACAGTGGACATGTTACTCTTACTCAGGTACTGTTTTCTCAAAGTGAACAGTACTCTTTCTCCTCTCATCCATTCTCCTCCATCTCTTTAGAAAGGTTCCAGCCACTGGCAAACAGTGGACACGTTACTCTTACCCAGGTACTGTTTTCTCAAAGTGAACAGTACTCTTTCTCCTCTCATCCATTCTCCTCCATCTCTTTAGAAAGGTTCCTGCCACTGGCAAACAGTGGACACGTTACTCTTACCCAGGTACTGTTTTCTCAAAGTGAACAGTACTCTTTCTCCTCTCATCCATTCTCCTCCATCTCTTTAGAAAGGTTCCAGCCACTGGCAAACAGTGGACACGTTACTCTTACCCAGGTACTGTTTTCTCAAAGTGAACAGTACTCTTTCTCCTCTCATCCATTCTCCTCCATCTCTTTAGAAAGGTTCCAGCCACTGGCAAACAGTGGACACGTTACTCTTACCCAGGTACTGTTTTCTCAAAGTGAACAGTACTCTTTCTCCTCTCATCCATTCTCCTCCATCTCTTTAGAAAGGTTCCTGCCACTGGCAAACAGTGGACACGTTACTCTTACCCAGGTACTGTTTTCTCAAAGTGAACAGTACTCTTTCTCCTCTCATCCATTCTCCTCCATCTCTTTAGAAAGGTTCCAGCCACTGGTAAACAGTGGACACGTTACTCTTACCCAGGTACTGTTTTCTCAAAGTGAACAGTACTCCTTCTCCTCTCATCCATTCTCCTCCATCTCTTTAGAAAGGTTCCTGCCACTGGCAAACAGTGGACACGTTACTCTTACCCAGGTACTGTTTTCTCAAAGTGAACAGTACTCTTTCTCCTCTCATCCATTCTCCCCCATCTCTTTAGAAAGGTTCCAGCCACTGGCAAACAGTGGACACGTTACTCTTACCCAGGTACTGTTTTCTCAAAGTGAACAGTACTCTTTCTCCTCTCATCCATTCTCCCCCATCTCTTTAGAAAGGTTCCAGCCACTGGCAAACAGTGGACACGTTACTCTTACCCAGGTACTGTTTTCTCAAAGTGAACAGTACTCTTTCTCCTCTCATCCATTCTCCTCCATCTCTTCATCCCGCCCTCGCTCTTTCAATCTGGTCTGTAAGCACTGTGCTGAAAGCCATTTCTAGAATCTGATTTATTCTTCCGAGAGATTCTAATAACCCTTCAGTGTCTTATTCCTCAGACAAGCCCCTCTTGTCAGAACACATAGCTGCATCCCAAATGGCACCCTGTTTAGGACACTACTTTCGACCAGGACTTATGCCTTTTTGAGGCACAGACTCAGCGGGGTAAGCCTTAGCGTTGATCCACCTTGTACTCTCTCCTCAAAGGCAAATGCCTTGATCCTACTGTCTGGAGCTAGTTGACTTTTGAGGTTGAGCCTCTTCACTGACAGAGACCTGAGAAGTGTCATTATTCATTCTCTCTTAGTCACACAAACTGTCAATCTACAAGCAACTGAAAGACCCACTCAGTTGAAGTGGCATGTTTTGAACAACAACAAAAAAAGCATGAATTCACATGTTGTAGTTTTTGCGTTATGAGTTTAAATTTGCCACTGGGAATGAGGTGTAGTACCTAATGTACTGTAACAAAAGCAAATGGCAGAATAGCAGGGTTTGATTTGACTGCATAACTTTTTCTTAAAGGAAGTGGTAGTTGTCCAGTTCTTTGAGCCATTGTTTAACATGACAAAAATGTGGTTTGTTAACACTCAGGAGTCGCCGGATTAGCAAATAGTTTTGGCCCGTCTGTATGTACATGATTTTCCATCACCTCATCTACCAGTGAAACTTTAGTCTGATCATACTCATTTCCTATGGTGAGTGAGTGAGAGAGAGTCTGTGCATGTTGATTTTTGGAGGTCTCATCAGCCTTGTATAAATGTGCATTTCTCCCTCTGACTCCAGGAAAAAGGAATCAGTACAATTTTATGGTGAAACTCACTACCCCTTCCAAGCACTGCATGGTTCTGTCTCTCTTTCTCCCCCTCCGTTCTCCTCTTCCATCTCTCCCCTCTCTCCCTAACGACTGGGAGTGAGTGAAGGGTCATTAAGATTTGCCCTGGTTTCTAATTGTGGTCGCCATGTTCCCTCTGCCAGAGTGCGGTACAGTAGCTGATTGCTTCTACGGTTACTACTTCCTGACTCTACGTGTGTGTGGTTGCTATAGAGGAACACCCGAGCTGGAGAATTCCTTTACAGAGGGCTTA
The DNA here is from genome assembly GCF_045791955.1 of Oncorhynchus clarkii lewisi. Taxonomy (NCBI): domain Eukaryota; kingdom Metazoa; phylum Chordata; class Actinopteri; order Salmoniformes; family Salmonidae; genus Oncorhynchus; species Oncorhynchus clarkii. Next base: position 12,758,499 of record NC_092179.1, on the reverse strand, counting down.
TTGCATTACACTTCTCTTTGCTCTGTGGTAAACACAGATGGATGGAATACTTCATTTCTGTTATCAGTTGACAAGTTTTCATTGCATTGCACAAGCCCTATTTTACCATCCATCCATTCACCAATAGCCTAGATCCGGATTCCCCAACTGAGTGGTGGTTTTATTTGGCCCCCCAAGTTGTCTGGTTGTAGTTTTTTTTTAAATGTTCATTGTTGGACATTAAAACATTGTAAAAACACCAGCCAATCAGCTCCAGGTGATTGTTAATTTTGGAAATCGGTCCCCAAGTATTCCCACGCATAATAGACGGACACGTGATGGTATGCAGACGTACGCCAGGTTTGAAATGATTAAGTTTGAGTCAAATATCTCTGTTTGCGCTTCTTTCAGCGTACAAATGATTTGCTAATATGATCCGCCCGCGGCTGAATCTAGTTGTGGATCCCTGGATCTGTCTCTCTGCTGCAGGGTTAGTCTGTCTTCATCGAGGAAGATCAGACCGACGTTGTAGATCTGTTTTAGATAATAAACGTTGGGGTAAACAAACGCTGTTGGCGCTCAGCGTGTTTCTGGAGAACATTGGTTAGGTAAAGCATCGGAACAGAAGAATGGTCTTGTTTCGTCTCCGAGGCAGAAAATTGTCTTCTCACTGTGCAGAATAATCAACCCTGTACGTCTGAACTAAGGAATCAGTATGCAGCTTAGTGTGTGTGCACGAATACGAGTCTCTCTCTGTGTGTGTGTGTGTGTGTGTGTGTGTGTGTCCACAAGTCACCAGGCTTCACTCGATTCATTCATTATGTGTTGAGTAATGATTGGGTTGGACAGTCTCGTTACAGGATCTCATTAAACTCTGTATTCATTTTGACACACTGATGGGAAAAGAGATCAGCCACGTGGAATCATTGGGCCTGATGCTGTCTACAGTGGGACCTGCGACATACTCACTTTCACATTCAACAATGTAATGACAATGTATTGCCTGTTGAACCACCTACTCTTGATACCTCAGAGTAATTGCCACACACTCGAACACACACACACACAAATAACCACACACACACACACACACACACACACACACTCGAATTGTAGACATTACTCAGCCATCATCCCTTCTCTTCCTCATCCATCCATATTTTCTTGTCTCTGTGCTACATGGCCTTACTGCACCAGAGAACACACACACACACACACACACACACACACACACACACACACACACACACACACACACACACACACACACACACACAGATCTTTGATCAACCTGTCACAGTCCTCCCAGAGGAGCAGGTTCTAATGGAGCTGTTTGGTGCTTCTTCTGTTTCTCTTCGTAATTATGAGTCCCTAATGATGTTCCTGGTCTGTTGGAATACATCAGAGTTGCTATGCTAGAGGAGGCTCAGGTTTCTCTCTCTCTCTCTCTCTCTCTCTCTCTCTCTGTCTCTCTCTGTCTCTGTCTCTCTCTCTCTGTCTCTCTGTCTCTCTCTGTCTCTGTCTCTTTGTCTCTCTCTCTCTGTCTCTCTCGCTCTCAATTCAATTCAAGGGGCTTTATTGGCATGGGAAACATATGTTAACATTGCCAAAGCAAGTGAGGTAGATAATATACAAAAGTGAAATAAACAACACAAATTAACAGTAAACTCTCTCTCTGCCTCTCTCTCTAGGTCTCTCTCTGTCTCTCTACCTCTCTACCTCTCTCTCTCTCTCTACCTCTGTCTCTCTCTACCTCTCTGTCTCTCTCTCTACCTCTGCCTCTCTACCTCTGTCTCTCTCTACCTCTCTGTCTCTCTCGCTCTCTCTCTTTCTCTTTACCTCTGTCTCTTTCTCTCTGTCTCTCTGTCTCTCTCTACCTCTCTGTCTCTCTCTCTCTTTCTCTTTACCTCTGTCTCTTTCTCTCTGTCTCTCTGTCTCTCTGTCTCTCTCTACCTCTGTCTCTCTCTCTCTCTGTCATAGCATGCATGTTTGGAAAACTTCTGCCATTACTCTCCCTTTCTTCAGCTTCAATAAATGATATCATTCTGGTGGAAAGGGCTATTTCCAGTATTTAAATGTTTTACCCAAGATGTATTTCCACCGTGTGGAAACTGTCATTTATTAGTGAACAATAATTTATGATAGACCTGTGAGCCATTCCTAACTATAATTACACAGTCTGAATGACTGATTGCTCACTGAGACACCTGTATCTGTACCACCTGGAAAATGAAACAGATTCCTGATCAGTCAGGTGTGTGTGTGTATGTGTGTGTGTGTGTGTGTGTGTGTGTGTGTGTGTGGAATGTGCATTCCACATAACACACACGTGAGTTCGGCCCTCATTGTATCATTGTAATGTGTAGTATGGGTCATTCAATCACGTGTTTCTTCAAACCAGTCATCTTCATATTCAAATGGCCCAGACTTCAAAAGCCACACCCCCTTAACACTTTGACATTTGATGTGTATTATAAGGTGCTTTGTTAATGTACTGAACTCATATTTGAAGAGGCAGGAATGGGAGAGATGAGAGGGGCAGACTCCTGTTGAGTCAGATGTTCAGAGACCCTACTGTGGTGTCTGTATAGAGGTTGAGTAGTTCGCTACAGAACCATTCCCTTATGGAGTGAACTCGTCAAACCTCACTTCCAGAGAGCCCTGCTGTATGAAGCATTGATTAGGTAGGGCAGTGGATGAGAGACATGGGGATGGGATGGAGAAATGGGGAGGAGGAAAAGGAGGTGGGGAACAGGAGAGGATAAAAATGAGGTGGAGAGGAGCAGGATGGTAGGGGAGGGGGATGGGAGAGGAGAGAGATTGGGAGGAAAATGAGATGGAGGGGATTAGAGAGATGAGATCGGAGGGGATTGAAGAGATGAGAAGAGATGGGAGGGGATTGATGAGAGGAGAGGAGAGAGATGGGATGGGAGGGGATGGGATGGGAGAGGAGAGGGATGGAGAGGAGGAAAATGAGATGGGGAGGGGATTGAAGAGATGAGATGGGAGGGGATTGATGAGATGAGAGGGGGTTTGAGAGATGGGATGGGAGAGGGGGTTTGAGAGATGGGATGGGAGAGGAGAGAGAGGGGATGGGAGAGGAGAGGGATGGAGAGGAGGAAAATTAGATGGGAGGGGATTGGAGAGATGAGATGGGAGAGGAGAGAGATGGGAGGGGATGAGATGGGAGAGGAGAGTAGATGGGGAGGAGGAAAATGAGATGGGGAGGGGAGAGATGAGATGGGAGGATATTGGAGAGATGAGATGAGAGGGGATTGGAGAGATGAGAGGGGATTGGAGAGATGAGATGGGAGAGGAGAGAGATTGGAGATGAGAGAGATGAGAGGGATGGGGAGGGGATTAGAGAGTAGATGGGGAGGAGATTAGAGAGATGAGATGGGATGGGAGAGATGAGTTGGGAGAGGAGAGATGGGGATGGGAGGGATGGAGAGGGGAGAGATGGGGATGGAAGAGGAGAGAAGAGAGATGGGGATGGAAGAGGAGAGGAGAGAGATGGGGATGGGAGAGGGGAGAGGAAAGAGATGGGGATGGGAGAGGGGAGAGGAAAGAGATGGGGATGAGAGAGGGGAGAGATGGGAATGGAGTGGGAGAGGGGAGGGGAGAGATGGGGATGGGGTGGGAGAGGGGAGGAGAGAGATGGGGATGGGGTGGGAGAGGGGAGGAGAGAGATGGGGATGGGAGAGGAGAGAGATGGGAGAGTAGAGAGATAAGATGGGAGGGGATGGGAGAAATTAGATGGGAGAGGGGGAGGGGATGGGAAAGGAGAGAGATGGGGAGGGGATGGGAGAGATGGGGATGGGAGAGGAGAGAGATGGGAGAGGAGGGGGTGGGAGAGGAGAGAGATGGGAAAGGAGGGGATTAGAGAGATGGGGAGGGGGAAAAAGAGGTGGAGTGAGATGGGGAGGAGAGAGATGGGGAGGGGGAAAGGATGAGGAGAGGAGAGAGATGGGGAGGGGATTAGAGAGATGGGAAAGGAGGGGATTAGAGAGATGGGGAGGAGGAAAAGGAGGTGGAGTGAGATGGGGAGGGGGAAAGGATGAGGAGAGGAGAGAGATGGGGAGGGGATTAGAGAGATGGGAAAGGAGGGGATTAGAGAGATGGGGAGGAGGGAAAGGAGGTGGAGTGAGATGGGGAGGAGATAGGAGAGAGATGGGGAGGGGATTAGAGATATGGGGAGGGGAGTTGGAAAAAAGGTGGAGTGAGATGGGGAAGAGATGAGGAGAGGAGAGAGATGGGGAGGAGGAAAATGAGGTGATGAGAGATGGGGAGGGGATTAGAGAGATGGGGAGGAGGAAAAGGAGGTGGAGAGAGATGAGGAGGGGATGGGAGAGGAGAGAGAGGGGGTTGGGATTAGAGAGATGGGGAGGAGGAAAAGGAGGTGGGGAGCAGAGGAGAGAGATGGGATAGGGAGGTGGAGAAGAGAGAGATGGGGAAGGAATGGGAGAGATGGGGAAAAGGAGGTGGGGAGGAGATGAGAGAGGAGGAAAGGGAGGTTTAGAGGAGACATGGGGAGGGGGTGGGAGAGATTGGGATGGGATGGGAGAGAGATGAGGAGAGAAATGGGAAGGGGATTAGAGAGATGGGGAGGGGAGTTGAAAAGGGAGGTGGAGTGAGATGGGGGGAGAGGAGAGAGATGGGGAGGAGGAGAGGATGGGAGAGAGATGGGGAGGGGATGGGAGAGATGGGGAGGAGGAAAATGGGGTTAAGATGGGAGAGATGAGGAGAGAGAGCTGGAGAGAGGATGGGCGAGGAGAGAGCTGGGGAGAGGAGAGAGATGGGAGGGGATGGGAGAGGAGAGTGATGTGAGGGAATGGGAGAGAAATAGATTGGGGGATGGAGATAGATGGGGGTGGGAGAGGAGAGAGATGGGATGGAAGAGGGGAGGGGATGGAAGAGGAGAGAGATGGGGAGGGCATGGGAGAGGAGAGAGATGGAATGAAGAGGGGAGGGGATGGGAGAGGAGAGAGCTGGGGAGAGGAGAGAGATGGGAGTGGATGGGAGAGGAGAGTGGTGTGAGGGAATGGGAGAGAAATAGATTGTGGGATGGAGATAGATGGGGGTGGGAGAGGAGAGAGATGGGATGGAAGAGGAGAGAGATGGGGAGGGCATGGGAGAGGAGATAGATGAGAGAGGAGGGGATTAGAGAGATGGGGAAAAGGATAAGGAGAGGAGAGATGGGGAGGAGGAAAAGGAAGTGGAGAGATGAGGATGGGAGAGGAGAGGAGAGAGGTGGGGAGGGGAGGGGAGAGAGGTGGGGGGAGGAAAAGGAGGTGGAGAGGAGACATGGGGAGGGGATGGGAGAGATTGGGATGGGATGGGAGAGAGATGGGAAGGGGATTGGAGAGATGGGGAGGGGAGTTGAAAAGGGAGGTGGAGTGAGATGGGGGGGGGGGATGGGGAGGAGGAAAAGGAGGTGGTGAGAGATGGGAAGGGGATTAGAGAGATGGGGAAGAGGAAAAGGAGGTGGGGAGCAGAGGAGAGTGGAGCGATGGGAGAGGAGGAAATGGAGGTGGAGAGGAGAGAGCTGGGGAAAAGGAGGTGGGGAGGAGATGGGAGAGGAGGAAAAGGAGGTTGAGAGGGGAGGAGAGAGATAGGGAGAGGTTGGGAGGGGATGGGAGAGATGGGGAGGAGGAAAATGAGGTGAAGATGGGAGAAATTAAGAGAGAGATGGAGAGGGGATTAGAGATGGGGAGGAAGAAAAGGAGGTGGGGAGCAGAGGAGAGTAGAAAGATGGGAGAGGAGGAAAGGGAGGTGGAAAGGAGAGAGATGGGGGGAAAGGAGGTGGGGAGGAGATGGGAGAGGAGGAAAAGGAGGTTGAGAGGGGAGGAGAGCGATGAGGAGGAGGAAAATGAGGTGGGAGCAGAGGAGAGTAGAGAGATGGGGATGGGAGAGGAGAGACATGGGGATGGGAGAGGAGAGACATTGGGGATGGGAGAGGAGAGAGATGGAGATTGGAGAGGAGAGAGATGGAGATTGGAGAGGAGAGAGATGGAGATTGGAGAGGAGAGAGATGGAGATTGGAGAGGAGAGAGATGGAGATTGGAGAGGAGAGAGATGGGGATGGGAGAGGAGAGAGATGGGGATGGGAGAGGAGAGACATGGGGATGGGATGGGAGAGGAGAGACATGGGGATGGGATGGGAGAGGAGGGAGATGGAGATGGGAGAGGAGAGAGATGGGGATGGGAGAGGAGGGAGATGGGGAGGGGAGAGGAAAGCAATGGGGAGGGGATAGGAGAGGAGAGGGATGAGGAGAGGAGAGTGATGGGAGGGGAGGATGAAAAGGAGGTGGAGAGGAGAGAGCTGGGGAGAGGATGGGAGAGGAGAGAGCTGGGGAGAGGATGGGAGAGGAGAGAGCTGGGGAGAAGATGGGAGAGGAGAGAGCTGGGGAGAGGAGAGAGCTGGAGAGAGAATGTTAGAGGAGAGGGGTGGGGAGAGGATGGTAGAGGAGAGGGATAGGAGAGGATGGTAGAGGAGAGGGGTGGGGAGAGGATGGTAGAGGAGAGGGATAGGAGAGGATGGTAGAGGAGAGGGATAGGAGAGGATGGTAGAGGAGAGGGATAGGAGAGGATGGTAGAGGAGAGGATGGTAGAGGAGAGGGGTGGGGAGAGGATGGTAGAGGAGAGAGCGATGGGAGGGGAGGATGAAAAGGGGGTGGAGAGGAGAGAGATGGGGAGGGAATGGGAGAGATGGGGAGGAGGGAAAGGAGATGGGGAGCAGAGAGGAGGTTGCCTGATTTGTAGCTCCATGGGACCACTAGAGGGCACCAACCTGTCAGGCCATGACCTCAGATTTTAACACGGGTAATCTGACCACTAGAGGGCACCAACCTGTCAGGCCATAACCTCAGATTATAACACGGGTAATCTGACCACTAGAGGGCACCAACCTGTCAGGCCATAACCTCAGATTATAACACGGGTAATCTGACCACTAGAGGGCACCAACCTGTCAGGCCATAACCTCAGATTGTAACACGGGTAATCTGACCACTAGAGGGCACCAACCTGTCAGGCCATAACCTCAGATTTTAACACGGGTAATCTGACCACTAGAGGGCACCAACCTGTCAGGCCATAACCTCAGATTGTAACACGGGTAATCTGACCACTAGAGGGCACCAACCTGTCAGGCCATAACCTCAGATTATAACACGGGTAATCTGACCACTAGAGGGCACCAACCTGTCAGGCCATAACCTCAGATTATAACACGGGTAATCTGACCACTAGAGGGCACCAACCTGTCAGGCCATAGCCTCAGATTATAACACGGGTAATCTGACCACTAGAGGGCACCAACCTGTCAGGCCATAACCTCAGATTGTAACACGGGTAATCTGACCACTAGAGGGCACCAACCTGTCAGGCCACAACCTCAGATTATAACACGGGTAATCTGACCACTAGAGGGCACCAACCTGTCAGGCCATAACCTCAGATTATAACACGGGTAATCTGACCACTAGAGGGCACCAACCTGTCAGGCCATAACCTCAGATTATAACACGGGTAATCTGACCACAACAGGGCACCAACCTGTCAGGCCATAACCTCAGATTATAACACGGGTAATCTGACCACTAGAGGGCACCAACCTGTCAGGCCATAACCTCAGATTATAACACGGGTAATCTGACCACTAGAGGGCACCAACCTGTCAGGCCATAGCCTCAGATTATAACACAGGTAATCTGACCACTAGAGGGCACCAACCTGTCAGGCCATAACCTCAGATTATAACACGGGTAATCTGACCACTAGAGGGCACCAACCTGTCAGGCCACAACCTCAGATTATAACACGGGTAATCTGACCACTAGAGGGCACCAACCTGTCAGGCCATAACCTCAGATTATAACACGGGTAATCTGACCACTAGAGGGCACCAACCTGTCAGGCCATAACCTCAGATTATAACACGGGTAATCTGACCACTAGAGGGCAACAACCTGTCAGGCCATAACCTCAGATTATAACACGGGTAATCTGACCACAACAGGGCACCAACCTGTCAGGCCATAACCTCAGATTATAACACGGGTAATCTGACCACTAGAGGGCACCAACCTTTCAGGCCATAACCTCAGATTATAACACGGGTAATCTGACCACTAGAGGGCACCAACCTGTCAGGCCATAACCTCAGATTATAACACGGGTAATCTGACCACTAGAGGGCACCAACCTGTCAGGCCATAACCTCAGATTATAACACAGGTAATCTGACCACTAGCCTTGCAGCAGCACTGTCCTTGTTCTCAACCACATCTGTCACAGATCTGCATGTTTCTGTCAGTGTGTGTGTGTGTGTGTGTGTGTGTGTGTGTGTGTGTGTGTGGTGAACCCAGACTGATCTCAGTGGGAAACTAATAGATCCCTGTAGGAAGACATGACTGGTCTCACCAGGGTGTGTGTGAGATAGATCCCTGTAGGAAGACATGACTGGTCTCACCAGGGTGTGTGTGAGATAGATCCTTGTAGGAAGACATGACTGGTCTCACCAGGGTGTGTGTGAGATAGATCCCTGTAGGAAGACATGACTGGTCTCACCAGGGTGTGTGTGAGATAGATCCCTGTAGGAAGACATGACTGGTCTCACCGGGGCGTGTGTGAGATAGATCCCTGTAGGAAGGCATGACTGGTCTCACCAGGGTGTGTGTGAGATAGATCCCTGTAGGAAGACATGACTGGTCTCACCAGGGTGTGTGTGAGATAGATCCCTGTAGGAAGACATGACTGGTCTCACCAGGGTGTGTGTGAGATAGATCCCTGTAGGAAGACATGACTGGTCTCACCAGGGTGTGTGTGAGATAGATCCCTGTAGGAAGACATGACTGGTCTCACCGGGGCGTGTGTGAGAGAGATCCCTGTAGGAAGACATGACTGGTCTCACCAGGGTGTGTGTGAGATAGATCCCTGTAGGAAGACATGACTGGTCTCAGCAGGGTGTGTGTGAGATAGATCCCTGTAGGAAGACATGACTGGTCTCATCGGGGTGTGTGTGAGTTAGATCCCTGTAGGAAGACATGACTGGTCTCATCGGGGTGTGTGTGAGATAGATCCCTGTAGGAAGACATGACTGGTCTCATCGGAGTGTGTGTGAGTTAGATCCCTGTAGGAAGACATGACTGGTCTCATCGGGGTGTGTGTGAGATAGATCCCTGTAGGAAGACATGACTGGTCTCACCAGGGTGTGTGTGAGTTAGATCCCTGTAGGAAGACATGACTGGTCTCACCAGGGTGTGTGTGAGATAGATCCCTGTAGGAAGACATGACTGGTCTCATCAGGGTGTGTGTGAGATAGATCCCTGTAGGAAGACATGACTGGTCTCACCAGGGTGTGTGTGAGATAGATCCCTGTAGGAAGACATGACTGGTCTCACCAGGGTGTGTGTGAGATAGATCCCTTTAGGAAGACATGACTGGTCTCAGCAGGGTGTGTGTGAGATAGATCCCTGTAGGAAGACATGACTGGTCTCATCAGGGTGTGTGTGAGATAGATCCCTGTAGGAAGACATGACTGGTCTCATCGGGGTGTGTGTGAGATAGATCCCTGTAGGAAGACATGACTGGTCTCATCAGGGTGTCCTGGCAGCATCCCATCACTTTTACATTTCGATGACTAGAGTTGTTCCTCAAACACCGGCTTTGCTTTTGAACACTGTGTCCCCATATCAGTGTTGGAGTTCGCTCAGCACCCAGTGTTGGAGTTCGCTCAGCACCCAGTGTTGGAGTTCGCTCAGCATCCAGTGTTGGAGTTCGCTCAGCACCCAGTGTTGGAGTTCGCTCAGCATCCAGTGTTGGAGTTCGCTCAGCACCCAGTGTTGGAGTTCGCTCAGCACCCAGTGTTGGAGTTCGCTCAGCACCCAGTGTTGGAGTTCGCTCAGCACCCAGTGTTGGAGTTCGCTCAGCACCCAGTGTTGGAGTTCGCTCAGCACCCAGTGTTGGAGTTCGCTCAGCACCCAGTGTTGGAGTTCGCTCAGCACCAAGTGTTGGAGTTCGCTCAGCACCAAGTGTTGGAGTTCGCTCAGCACCAAGTGTTGGAGTTCGCTCAGCACCAAGTGTTGGAGTTCGCTCAGCACCAAGTGTTGGAGTTCGCTCAGCACCAAGTGTTGGAGTTCGCTCAGCACCAAGTGTTGGAGTTCGCTCAGCACCCAGTGTTGGAGTTCGCTCAGCACCCAGTGTTGGAGTTCGCTCAGCACCCAGTGTGTGAATGTGGAATTTGACCATATGTGTTTGTCGTTTTATCTTGTTTTTCTACTGTTTTTGCGAAAGCATTTAACATTTTTCTTTATTTTTACAAACATTTGTCCTTAGTTTTCTGGGTTCTTGGTGTACTTGTCATGTATATCATTTTTGGGGTTGAATCTGTATTGAAAGCCAAAGCCACATTTCTGTTTTTACCTTGAAATGGACTCAAGTTGTAGAACTTTTTGTATTGACAGTGTTATTTTCTGTGAGGACAGTACTGATGATCGGCAGAGTACAACACTTCATTGGAGTATTGCTGTGATAGGATTTCTTAAAGTGTATTTCTCTGACAACAATGAATCAAAACACAAGTGGCGCTTGTGATCATAGAGCAGGTTTGTGAGCAGATGACATCATGTGTATTTCAGAAGATGTGCTTGTATACGCCACCCACTAGGGGGCAGTGTTGAGTTAGCTTGAGTTGTATCTGCCCTCTGTTGAAGTGGAGACCTCGAGCCTGATGAATGGACCCTCAATATACAATGAAGCTGGAACTGAACGGGAATCAAACCCAGGTCCTCTGCTTGGCTTAAAGACCGTGTTGGCCCATTGAGCTAAACGCATAGGCATTAGTTCTGACTGATAAGCCAAGTCTTTAATTATCAAGCAAAGTGGTCTTCCAAATGTAGTTTACACCACACACTTTACATACTGTATAACATTGCATGATCATTTATCATGCAATGTTATGTATTAATATGTAGTTCAGTTCTCTACAATCTACAGTACCAGTCAAAAGTTTGGACACACCTACTCATTCCAGGGTTTTTCTTTATTGTTACTATTTTCTACATTGTAGAATAATAGTGAAGACATCAAAACTATGTAATAACACATATGGAATCATGTAGTAACCAAAAAAAAATGTTAAACAAATCAAAATACATTTGAGATTCTTCAAAGTAGCCACCTCCTCCATGCTTCACGGTGGGAACCACACATGCAGAGATGATCCATTCGCCTACTCTGCGTCTCACAAAGACACGGTGGTTGGAACCAAAAATCTCAAATGTGGACTCGTCAGACCAAAGGACACATTTCCACCAGTCTAATGTCCATTGCTCGTGTTTCTTGGCCCAAGCAAGTCTCTTCTTATTATTGGTGTCCTTTAGTAGTGGTTTATCTGCAGCAAGTCAACCATGGACTGATTCTCTCAGTCTCCTCTCAGCAGTTGATGTTGAGTTATCTTGCTTGAACTCTGTGAAGCATTTATTTGGCCTGCAATTTCTGAGGCTGATAACTCTAATAAACGTATTCTCTGCAGCAGAGGTAACTCTGGGTCTTCCTTTCCTGTGACGGTCCTCATGGGGCCAGTTTCATCATAGCGCTTGATGGTTTTTGCAGAAACTTTTAAAGTTCTTGAAATGTTCCGGATTGACTGACCTTCATGTCTTAAAGTAATGATAAACTGTTGTTTCTCTTTGCTTATTTGAGCTATTCTTGAAAATTCTTAAAATTTGGTATTTTACCAAATAGGGATATCTTCTGTATACCACCCCTACCTTGTCACAAGACAACTGATTGGCTCAAGAAGGAAATAAATTCCACAAATTAACTTTTAACAAGGCACACCTGTTAATTGAAATGCATTCCAGGTGACTACCTCATGAACCTGGTTGATAGAATGCCAAGTGTATGCAAAGCTGTCAAGGCAAAGGGTGGCTACTTTGAAGAATCTCAAATATAAAATATATTTTGATTTGTTTAACACTTTTTTTTTAGTTACTACATGATTCCATGTGTTATTTTATAGTTTTGATATCTTCATTATTCTACAATGTAGAAAATAGTGAAAATAAGGAAAAGACCTGGAATGAGGTGGTGTCAACTTTTGACCTGTACTGTATTTCTAATGTCAGTGTGTATTATTATTATTGTTGTTGTCGTGTCTTTGGCTATGCCGGATTAAGTGATATGACATGCTGTTCTATAAAATAATTTCTCCGTAATTAATATCTTCACGAACACTGGCTAACAATTTGAATCAGCAATACAAAATTGGGTTTAATCATTTATTTACTAAATACCTAACTAATCACACAGAATTACATATACACATAATTAAATCATAACTTGATTACAAATGACGTCATAAAGGAAAACGTCCCTAGCGGGCGGAACAGATATGACAGCTGGTTACACAAAAGAAAAGGGGCTGGGTTTGAGTGGAAGAGCGGGAAAACTGAGGGACAAAGGGAAGAAGCTGTGCTATCGTAAATACAGTTTCTTATGCATTCTAAATTACCACCCATTTGGAAAAGGAAAATGCAATAAATATTTACTCTGAGCTGCGCTTCGGTAGGTTGGTGGTAGATGGAAGGCCCTGTTGCCCAACCAAGTCCTTTGAAGAATGTCTCTGGTTGTCAATTGTATACGTTGTAGTAACGTCTTTGAGTGATAGACAGGATACTCTGTCTGTTCCTTCCTAACCCTCGTTTGCATCTGCTGTTGCTAATTCAATGGCTAGGAGGTATCACTTCTGTAGTGAATAAGAGTTCAAAGTTCATACCATTCGCAACCAAAGCTCACGCTGATGTTGGCTTCGTTCTGTAGTTATTATCTGAACCATTCTGACATCGGACCGTCGTCCTCACATCATCGGAACAGAAAGTTATATTGTCGTCAAGGGCTTATATAGGAAGGGAGAAGAAGGCGTGTTTGAAAAGTTTTATAGCCCATGTCCCTTCACAGGGGCAGGCCACTGATTGAGCAGCCCTAACTTATGAAAACCCACATCTCACATTTTAGAAGCTAAAATCACATTTCATCCCATCACAAATAATTTCATATTCAAACATTTAAATTGAACAACAATTCCATGTGAATCCGATAACTCTGATGTGTAGACTTTCCACTGTAGAGTTTGTCATCTTATCATTGATGAGAATGTCTCAGATGACAACCGAACTGACATCATATTCATTAAGTACCACCGAATATGTTCAATGGTTCGGATTACCAGAATATAGTTAATTTCCCCCGACCTTCTGACGTTCCCAGAATCTCTGTTAACCAAGGGATTTGCAAATGTAACCTCAGTAGGGTGGAGAAGAGGTATTTATGACTGTCATAAACCTACTCCCCAACGTCATGACATTGTTGTTATTATTATTATTGTTATTCTGTATTCTCATTATGTGGATATGTCGACTGCAGAGAACCCTCATTAACGTATTTATCCCTTCTCTCTTTTCCCATGTCCTGCTGTGCCTCCATCATTACTCCTCAACAGGTAAGCCATTTGGTTTGAATAACAGCGGTTTTTCTCCAGACTTTGTTTGTCTTGGTTTAATAATGTTTGTAATTGTTTTTTCTAGTCTTTGAATTTGAACATGTATTGTGTATATGCATACACAATCTGTGAGTGCTGTCGGAGATGTGGTTCGATGCATTCTGTGGCGAGAGCAGCTGGTGTATAGGAAGACTATCCAATGGTGTGTTGGGTGATCGGCGTGTGTGTCCATGTGTGTAACTAAAGTGATGTTCCTCTCTGCCTTCAGCATGTTGACTGGTTTATTCATGGACCCATATGGCTGTTTATAGAGATGGCCAATCATTTCTCTCTCTCTCTCTGTCTATCCCCCTCGCTCTCTCTCTCTCTCTCTCTGTCTGTGTTATCAATCTCATAGTTATTTGTGTAGCAGTTTTTGTCTGCTGGTCCTGTTTGTCCTCCTGGTGCTCCGTCCTTTAGGTAAAGTCTACGCCAGTGTTTTCCTCTCTTTATGGATGAGTGTTAGTGGAAGGGGGCTGACATTTCAGGGTGTCAGAGTATGGGATGGATTGCTGGCATGCAGTCTCTCCCTCTACCAACTCAAACACGATTTCAGTCACACACACACACACTCGCAGCTCAGTGTAGTGTTTGACGTGTGTGCGTTCAGAATGGTAACCATGACAACATAGACCCTGAAGTACTGCTGCTCGCGGCAGTTGGACCATCTCCCTCTTCCATCCCTCCCTGGGAGAAACTCTGTTGCATACTCCTCTCGTCCTCTCTCATCACCTCCTCCTCACAACCCATTGAAGGAGGGTCTCTTGCCAACTTTCTCTCTCGCTCTCTGGGTCTTTCACCCTGGGTTCTCCAATAGGAGATTTTAGACTCCATATTTATGAACATATGCCTGTACTGTACTCGTACCTTGTAGCTGGATATAGATTGATATGAATGAATCCCACAGGTGTTTGTTGATTTCAGATCATTGCCATGGGTTATAGAGATGTTGGCCCCCCATGGGGTCCATCTGTCTGTCCCCTGTAGCTCACACATCTGGACTGGTCATTCAACACAGCTTGTGACTGACAGACAGCTGAGAGCTTCATCAACACACACACACACACAGACACACACACACACACACAATAAGATGTCAGCTGGCTGAAATATGCCTATAGATATTTGAATACTACTTACTTAAAGCCTTTTACTTCTTGGGGGGCCTAGGTCATCCGCAAACTTCCTCCAGTGGGCTCTGTTGTTGTTTTCACAAATGAATAAAATAGGTGCCAACAAGGAGAATAGCCTGCCTTGGTTTTTCTGTGCTCAGTGTTGTGGTCTATCAGAATGTGACCCAGTTAGCATCTGTAGAACCAAGTGTCCTCTGGCTCTGATGATCAGTGTTCTGGCTCCAGTGGTCAGAACAGATGACTCTCCAGCCGTCTGGGCCAAGGGCCTGTGTCAGGGTTCAGATCATGGCAAAACTAGAGCAGTACAGCCTGGTCCTGTCCCCTCATTGCCCTAGTAGCTCCAGCTGCTCACATGCACCCTCTGCACATCAATACCAGTGGTTCCCCTAGGGACCCAGGGATCGGCAACTACTGATGGAGACCACAAAAAAAACTTGGGAGGGGCCGCAGTGTCTCGCGGGTCTGCAAACCCACATCCACACATGCAGTCAGAGCTGGCCCGAAGCTACATGTGACAGTCCTTCAGAGCAGTCATCACGCAGAAATAAAGACATAAAGCTTCTGCTGTGTTGCTCAGTCAGTAGAACATGGTGCTTGCAATGCCAAGGGTTGTGGGTTCAATTCCTGCTGGGGCCACCGGTACGTACAAACGTATGTCGCTTTGGATGAAAGGATCTGTTATTGTATTATCAGAGACCGAGAGAGAACATTCAGCAGCAGGATCAGTGCCTCCCTTGTTTTTTTCTCCTCGCTCGCTGACAGGTCCTCTTATCAGCAGTATTCACACCAGAAATACTGTGAGCTCTGGAGTTTTGTTTGAGTATGAATGTCTTGATGTTATGTCTGCTGCCTGTTTTTGTGCCAAGTGCAGTCCGGGTTCAGTACATCCCAGTGTATCATATGTATTGCCATTTTGCATTATGTACAGTAGGAACATACAGTACACTCAGTGTACAAAACATTAAGAACTCTTTCCATGACCTGACCAGGTGAATCCAGGTGAAAGCTATGATCCCTTATTGATGTCACACACTTTGCAGCTGAGCCGTTGTTGCTCCTAGACATTTACACTTCACAATAACAGCACTCACAGTTGACCGGGGCAGCTCTAGCAGGGCAAAAATTTGACAAACTGACTTGTTGGAAATTGTGGCATCCTATGACGGTGCCACGTTGAAAGTCACTGGGCTCTTCAGTACGGGCCATTCTACTGCCAATGTTTGGCTATGGAGATTGCATGGCGGTGTGCTCAATTGTATACACCTGTCAGCAACGGGTGTGGCTGAAATAGCCGAATCCACTAATTTGAAGGGGTGTCCCCCCCAAAAAAAAGAACAGCACTTAAAAAACACTGCATGGAAAACGTGCGTTAACACCTGTAGCTTAATACACAGTAATTATGTAGAAGCATTAAGATGAAGACGTTACAGAAGTGTCGTTTTTGGAGAACTATTTTGACATTGTTATCAAGTATATACACGTATTAGTACAAATGTGTCAGGGAATGCCAGGCCACTGGTGCACCAAGGACATTATGGGCAGAGTGTGTCCTTTTTCCCATCAGCAATTTTAGACCCGTGACAGCTGTTCTACACTTTTGCCTAATTACCGTGTGTGTGGAGTGGGGTTTCAGATAACACAGCCAGGCTCTCCCAATACTGCCTGCATCTGTGATGAGTCTGCAGAGACCTCTTACAGCCTGTCTACCTATGTCTGCTGCCTACGGGCTACTCGCTGACAGATGCTTTCTGGAGCCCGGGAGAACACGGGAGCGCACGAACAGACACACACACACACTCACACACAGTCTGTCCGTAACATACACATGGTGTCTGGCAGATATTGCAATGGGTGAAACACACACTGACAAATACGTATACTCCCAGGAGAGACGGAGCGAGAGGGGGAGCTGTCGAGCTGAGTGCTGTTAAGGTGTGATAGTGTAACCATCTCTGTGCTGTGTGGCTATGTGAAACTCAGCCCCAAACCTCCCTCCATTCTGGCTCTAGTTCCTTACATCATACAATGGTCTCGTACGCCATTTTGGTTCCCCCAGGAACATACTCCCACACCATTAAACAGCACCCCCTCCCGTACTGTGTGATCAGGCTAGGGGTGAAAGCAATCGCCTGCAGGCTACCGTATTGTTAGTCCACACTGAGTCTCTAATTTTTAAAGGTTCATTTAGAGGATAATTTGGTGATATTATCTAAAACTCCTAACTATAGGTAAGACGAGGCAGTCCCTGTCCTCGTTCCGTTATCATTAAAACCCTCTGCCCTCCTACAGTGAGATAAGGGCAGATATTTCAGATGACGGTTAAGATGCCTCTGTAATCCCCACCCATTGCCTAGGCAGCCTAATGATGACATTTATCAGGGAAACAGACAGACCGGAGCCGACCCGACCGCTGTCAATCCCACTGCTGCCACGACAAAGATGTCTAATATGAGGCGTCGTCGTGGCACCTGAGTGAAATCACATTTGTGTCTGGGTAAGTGGATGCCAATGGACCCACTGGGAGAGGTGGAAGGTAATGAAATGTAATTGTTACGGTCGATTCTCTTCTCTGCGGTGGAGTTCTTTGCTGTCACTAAAGAGATGCAGATGCATTGTCTTACGCAAATGGAGTCATTTAATAACGCTTATTTTTACCTCTCGAGGGGAGATGGAAAGCTTCTGTTCTCTTTGTGTTGGAGTGAAACTCTCAAGGTCTCACTTCTGTTCTTGGCTCTACCTTTAGTTGAAGGGTGTTGTTGAGGTGTGATGTTTTAAGAAAGATTCTTTCTCCAAAGGCCAAACTATAAAGTGATGCATTTTTTTGCAGAAGAAATCGTGTCTTCTGGTAAAACGTTGGCGTGTGCGTCCAGGTAGCTCCTTCCCCACGCTAACCTACAGGGACTTAGCGCCTTGCTGAAATGTTCTGAAAACGGAGATTTAGCGGTCTATGTTGCTATCCTGTAGATATACTCTGTTTCCCAAAGGTCCATCAGCAATGATCTTCCAAATCCCTCACTTCTTCACCGTAATACAATATCCCCTTTCACCCAGCCTGACCCCGGCTGTGTGAATATGATCTGTTATAAGCCGTGTTGATGTTCACCACAGTTCCTCCGGGTGGTGTGAGCTGTAGGGCAGCCAAAGCTCGTTTTCCTCCTCTCCTTTACTCTTTCAAATCTCTACCCATTACAGATTCTGTTTCTTTAGTTTCCCCTCTCATGGTTTCCTCCTCTCCTGTTTCTTTAGTTTCCCCTCTCATGGTTTCCTCCTCTCCTGTTTCTTTAGTTTCCCCTCTCATGTTTTCCTCCTCTCCTGTTTCTTTAGTTTCCCCTCTCGTGGTTTCCTCCTCTCCTGTTTCTTTAGTTTCCTCCTCTCCTGTTTCTTTAGTTTCCTACTCTCCTGTTTCTTTAGTTTCCCCTCTCGTGGTTTCCTCCTCTCCTGTTTCTTTAGTTTCCCCTCTCGTGGTTTCCTCCTCTCCTGTTTCTTTAGTTTCCCCTCTCATGTTTCTTTAGTTTCCCCTCTTATGTTTTCCTCCTCTTCTGTTTCTTTAGTTTCCCCTCTCGTGGTTTCCGCCTCTCCTGTTTCTTTAGTTTCCTCCTCTCCTGTTTCTTTAGTTTCCCCTCTCGTGGTTTCCTCCTCTCCTGTGTCTTTAGTTTCCCCTCTCATGTTTTCCCACAGTTATGCTGTGCAGTACATTTCAGAAGCGAAGGACCTGTGTCTCTGATGATCTGAGAGCTGCTCTTAGCTGCAGAGGAAGGAGACGGCTAGCTAAACGCACACACAGGCCCACGAATGTAACACACACACACACACTGAGAGCCCAGCTGTGACGTTATGGGAGGAAGATGACTAGGCTAGCCAATACACACACACTCACTAACACACACACACCCTGAGTGGGCTGTCAAGGTGAACACAGCATGGTCGCTAACTCCTGCATAATGATTCGGAGGCATAGCAGTTCCTCTTTGAAACGTAATTTGCCTGGGATTTGTTTTAGCCAGAATAAAAGGTTCCGGGTCGTTCACTACCCTGCCTGATATGCCCACTGGGTCTAGGCAGGAAGAAAAAAAGATCTTGGATTTAAGAGAAGGAAAGTTGGTTGGCTGGCTGGCTCACAGTTATCTTTTCTTCCACATCAGACACACAGTATGCAGTTCTCATGTACTGTCGTGGCCAAAAGTTTTGAGAATGACACAAATATTAATTTTCACAAAGTCTGCTGCCTCAGTTTGTATGATGGCAATTTGCATATACTCCAGAATGTTATGAAGAGTGATCAGATGAATTGCAATTATTTGCAAAGTCCCTCTTTGCCATGCAAATGAACTGAATCCCAAAAACATTTCCACTACATTTCAGCCCTGCCACAAAAGGACCAGCTGACATCATGTCAGTGATTCTCTTGTTAACACAGGTGTGAGTGTTGACGAGGACAAGGCTGGAGATCATTCTGTCATGCTGATTGAGTTCGAATAACAGACTGGAAGCTTCAAACAGAAGGTGGTGCTTGGAATCATTGCTCTTCCTCTGTCAATCATGGTTACCTGCAAGGAAACACGTGCCGTCATCATTGCTTTGCACACAAAAGGATTCACAGACAAGGATATTGTTGCCAGTAAGATTGCACCTAAATCAACCATTTACCGGATCATCAACAACTTCAAGGAGAGCGGTTCAATTGTTGTGAAGAAGGCTTCAGGGCGCCCAAGAAAGTCCAGCAAGCGCCAGGACCGTCTCCTAAAGTTGATTCAGCTGCAGGATCGGGGCACCACTAGTACAGAGCTTGCTCAGGAATGGCAGCAGTCAGGTGTGAGTCCATCTGCACGCACAGTGATGCAAAGACTTTTGGAGGATGGCCTGGTGTCAAGAAGGGCAGCAAAGAAGCCACTTGTCTCCAGGAAAAACATCAGGGACAGACTGATATTCTGCAAAAGGTACAGGGATTGGACTGCTGAGGACTGGGGTAAAGTCATTTTCTCTGATGAATCCCCTTTCCGATTGTTTGGGGCATCCAGAAAAAAGCTTGTCCGGAGAAGACAAGGTGAGCGCTACTATCAGTCCTGTGTCATGCCAACAGTAAAGCATCCTGAGACCATTCATGTGTGGGGTTATTTCTCAGCCAAGGGAGTGGGCTCACTCACAATTTTGTCTAAGAACACAGCCATGAATAAAGAATGGTACCAACACATCCTCCGAGAGCAACTTCTCCCAACCATCCAGGAACAGTTTGGTGACAAACAATGCCTTTTCCAGCATGATGGAACACCTTGCCATAAGGGAAAAGTGATAACTAAGTGGCTAAGGGAACAAAACATCGATATTTTGGGTCCATGGCCAGGAAACTCACCAGACCTTAATCCCATTGAGAACTTGTGGTCAATCCTCAAGAGGCAGGTGGACAAACAAAAACCCACAAATTCTGACAAACTCCAAGCATTGATTATGCAAGAGTGGGCTGCCATCAGTCAGGATGTGGCCCAGAAGATAATTGACAGCATGCCAGGGTGGATTGCAGAGGTCTTGAAAAAGAAGGGTCAACACTGCAAATATTGACTTTGCATCAACTTCATGTAATTGTCACTAAAAGCCTTTGACACTTATGAAATGCTTGTAATTATACTTCAGTATTCCATAGTAACATCTGACAAAAATATCTAAAGACACTGAAGCAGCAAACTTTGTGGAAATTAATATTTGTGTTATTCTCGAAACTTTTAGCCACGACTGTACACACACACCTGCATGCACGTACTTGTACACACACAAAACACGTGTTTGGTCCGTAGTCATGGGGACTCCAGGCAGGTCTGATTGTGGCTGATAATTGGCTGGAACATTTACATAATGAGAAACAAGTGGAAGGCTTCATTTTTTTTTTTACCATTGTCTCTGTCTCAGTTCTCTATTTGCCTTGTATTCTCATACTATCTGATTAACATTGTAGCCCAAACAAAATAAAGCACCTTGAACACCTGGAAAAGAACCATTTACATCTCATCCATTATGCATTGTCATTATAATCCACCCATTACAATGCTAGACAGTGTATTGCTATGGTAATGCTATTTTCCCATTGCACTTGGAAGTGTTAGTCACCCCCCCCCCCCCCCCCCCCCACACACACACTAAACATCATACAGATATTATTAATGTGACAGTTGATCTGTGTGTGTGTGTGTGATTCAGGTGTGAGGAGAAAGGATATTACATGGGCTGATCTCACCAGATATAAAACAATAGGAACCAGAACCTGCTGTCACTTGGTGATGATTGATAATCCCAACAGAGGGGTTTATTGCTTTTTGACTGAGACGGCAGGACAGCTATTACATATTGTGTGGATTGGAGGGAGAGGCTGGCATTCCGCTGTAATTGCCTGAACAGAGCTGTGAACGTAATGCAGAGATGCAGACACTGAAAATGCACTTCTGTCTCTCATCCAGTCGACATTACTCACGGCGACGAGGGAAGGCAATAGCCGTACCTTTGTAGCGATTTGAAGGGGAACAGCCAGGCTTGAACCAGCAAGCAGCAATGTCTTTCTTGTGTGTGCCATAAAGGGCCAGACCTCTTGGCTGAGGTCGTATGCACTCAAATATAGGGAGGCTACACTGTGTCTTCGCCTTCAGCCTGGGTGCCTGTGTGCTTTTAAACAGTTCAACAGAACAGACGGGGAACATTTACACAACTGGTGTGTCTTTAACAGACAAGATAGGAATGATCCAAGTGTCCTTTTTCATGTCCGTACTCCTCCAGTCTCAAACCTATTCAGGCAGCAGTAGAGTGGCAAAAGAGAGTGGATTTTTTAGCTTTGCTACATGTTGCAGGATGACAGCTCGGAGTGGTTCTTCCCGTGGTTTTCAGCCGTGCATACAGCCGGGAGGATGTCTAGTTCCACACACACACACACACACCCGTGAGGATGTAGTTTTGTAATCTAACCACTGTGTCTGATTCTGACTGACAGAGTGGCAGTTAGAGCATGCAAAAACTCATTACCGTCGTGTGTGTGTGTGTGTGAGGGGCATAAGGTCTTCTGAAAGCTTTGTCAGGCAAGAGAGCTTTAACCGCTGCTGATTCTCTTGACTGAGAGTGTTGAACTTCCCCCTGTGCATTGTGACAGAGCCTGTCAATCAGTAGAACTAGAATGTCTGTAGGAGAGAACCTAGAAGTTAGGTAGCTAGAATCAGCTGGGTAGAATCTCGACTCAGTCAGCTTGTCTGTCACCTTCATCTTATTGGATTTGGTAACGAAGCACCATTTTTTTCTCTCTCTCTCACACTCAGTCACTGACTAATTGTGATTTTGGTGTCGTGCAGCTGAATCACAACATGCATCTAATCCCATAAACTCGTAACTTCATTACACGCACCACTATTCCCCCTCTCCTTGGCTCCTCCCCTTAGACCCTCCCCTCTCACCAGCATTTCTTCTCATGTGGAATTCTAGAGGGGATCAGTTCAGCACAGCATGACACTCTTCCTGGCTGTAGAACCAAAAACCAGGCTTGCTGGCAGATTCCAGTTGGAGCAGTACAGAGGTACGGCATGAAGAAGAAGGGAAACCGCGCCAATGCAGAGAGCTTTGTGTTGTTGCATGTCATAGTCGATGTTTACAACCCCTTGTGATTGAATTAGTTACATTTCAGACTGTGCTTTAGTTTTGACTGAAACAGCACGGTACTGCAGTAGGATAGTCCATCCAGGAGAATGCCCTATCCCTATTTTTGTAGTCCCGTACCCCTTCAAACATTCAACCTCCAGCTCCAGGGTCAGCGCACTCTCAACTGTTGTTTTATGCCATCATTGTAAGTCTGCCACACACACACACACACTATACAATACATTTATTAAACATAAGAATGAGTGAGTGGGAATAACCCGGCTCGTGGGAAGTGACAAAGAGCTCTTATATGACATGGGCACGAATACAAATATAATAATAATCAATAATTTGCTCATTATTTAACCATCTTACATATAACGTATTTGTTCGTCGAACATTGTGAATAACTCACCACAGGTTAATGAGAAGGGTGTGCTTGAAAGGATGCACATAACTCTGTAATGTTGGGTTGTATTGGAGAGAGTCTCTGTCTTAAATCATTTCCCACAGACAGTCTGTGCCTGTATTTAGTTTTCATGCTAGTGAGGGCTGAGAATCCACTCTCACATAGGTACGTGGTTGCAAAGGGCATCAGTGTCTTAACAGTGTGATTTTCCAAGGCAGGCTACTCAGAGCAGCCCAATCCAGAAATCTGGCAGTGGCTTCTGATTAAATTAAATTTTCACAGAACCGCTTGTTGCAATTTTGATGAGGCTCTCTTGTTCAGATATCGGTAAGTGGACTGGAGGCAGGGCATGAAAGGGATAACGAATCCAGTTGTTTGTGTCGTCCGTTTCAGGAAAGTACCTGCATAATTGCTCACCCAGCTCACTCAGGTGCTTCACTATATCACATTTGGCATTGTCCGTAAGCTTGACTTCATTTGCTCACAAAAAATCATACAATGATGAAAGACCTGTGTGTAGTCCTTGTTAATGCAGACAGAGAAGAGCTCCAACTTCTTAACCATAGCCTAAATGTTGTCCCGCACATTGAATATAGTTGTGGAGAGTCCCTGTTATCCTAGATTCATATCATTCAGGCGAGAAAAAACATCACCCAGATAGGCCAGTCGTGTGAGATACTCATCATCATGCAAGTGATGTAGTGTCCAAAACGTCTTTCAAGCGATCAGGCATTCTCTTGGCAGCAAGAGCCTCTCTGTGGATGCTGCCGTGTACCCAAGAGCCTCTCTGTGGATACTGCAGTGTACCAAAGAGCCTCCCGGTGGATGCTGCAGTGTACCCAAGAGCCTCCCGGTGGATGCTGCAGTGTACCCAAGAGCCTCCCGGTGGATGCTGCAGTGTACCCAAGAGCCTCCCGGTGGATGCTGCAGTGTACCCAAGAGCCTCCCGGTGGATGCTGCAGTGTACCCAAGAGCCTCCCGGTGGATGCTGCAGTGTACCCAAGAGCCTCCCGGTGGATGCTGCAGTGTACCCAAGAGCCTCCCGGTGGATGCTGCAGTGTACCCAAGAGCCTCCCGGTGGATGATGCATTGTACCCAAGAGCCTCCCGGTGGATGCTGCATTGTACCCAAGTGGCGTCAGGAGAAACTGCTTGCACCCGCGTTACCACTCCACTATGTCTCCCTGTCATGGCTTTTGCACCATCAGTAGATACCAACATGAGCAGCAGCTACGTTTGGCTACACACGGACCGTTAGTGGAATTATCGCGAGAGAGTAACGGTAAATGTGATGTTAATTGTTTGACTAGGCTACCTGTATTTGACATTGTGTTGTTATTTCGCTGAACACTAGATTAATTAATTTGATTTTTGGCAGTGAAACGAGGCTACTCAGGAGAGAAAAAAATCTCACCCATATTTATAAGTCCCTTGGAAAATATAAATATATATATATATATTTTTTTAAAGCGTACCCCAGTTTAGGAATACCTGCCCTATCCTATAAAACAACAAAACATCTCAAATGACATTCCCATATAGTTACCCACTTTTGAGTGGCTATTTCTCATATATAGTGCATTACTTTTGACTAGGGCCACTTATCCCTACTCATCAAAGTAGTGCACTACACTATACCAAACTCTCTGAGACACAGCCGCTGAGCTTGAAAGGCCTGGTTGCCCCGAGCAACAGCTTACTCACCGCAAACGCACAGTTTATGATTAAGGTCAGACGACCCGTTTCTTAAACTCCTAATGAGCTTCATCCCCTCTCTCCGTGGATGAACCTGTTCCCTACCCTTTCTCTCTGACATTATAATGTGAGGGTGTAGAGTCCTCCCAGCCAGCGTTATTATACGCTAGCACATTCACCGAGATGAGTCTAGACTGGTAATGCTCTCAGATCCATTTGTAAGGATGTGACTGTCTGCTTCGACTCTTAGTGATACGTTCTATGGTTGGAAACGGGTATAGTTCCATCGTCTCACTTAAGAGGTGCCATAGACAGACAGGCACATGTGTACGCACATCTGTACACACACGGCACCAGTTTAGCAGCAGAGCAGTCATGTGGAAAACATAGAGAAGCACTCGAAAGTGAGTGGTCATTTATATGACTGGCTGTGAATCCGAGTCATCTCTCCTGGGCTTTTATCTCGAAAAGTCTCTCTCCAAACAATGGTCGTCACAATGTTTTCTCACTGACATGAGATTGCCTTCCATTTCAGGAAGCACTTGAGGCAGATTTGAAAGTCGTCCATGAGTCATCACCATGACAATTTGTTACAACTTTCTACATTTTTACAACATATTATGTTACACGTGCAGTTGTTGTATTGTGCTTTATATATTGAGGTTTATTCATGTTGTACATTATTATTTTGTTTGTCTGCATCGATCAATACAATGTGGCCTGGCAGATTTTTTGTTGTTGAAAACATCGATGTGCCAATTGCAGACTGTAATTCCAAAATGCTGGGTTTCACCACTTATTTAGCCTACAGTAATATGTCACCTAAGATATGCTAAGTGTATACAGCATCAGTGGACAGAGATGTGTCGCCTGAAGATAAATGCCTTGCTGCTAGAGTGCCATACTTTGAACAGAAAATTACAGCAACTTTCTCTCTTCTGCCTCGTCTGAGACGACTCTCGGCGGACACTGAGGCTGGAGTTTTACAGAAGCTATACACACACACATACTCGCTTGCACGCACACGTGTGCGCCTGATGAGGTTACACTTGTGGGGAAAGCCAGTCCAGCGGAGCACGCATGCTCTTCCAGGCATTGGTGATTGGGAGGGAGAGAGACTGTGTGTGCAGTCTAATCAAACCTCAGTGGCCTGAAACATCTCTGTAATGACGGTGGATGTGGTTCTCTCACCCTGACCCAAACACGGCATTCTCCTCTCTCACTGTCATGCATCCACACACATGCACGTCCAGGACAAACACACACCCGGGCACTGCTTGTGGACACTATGAACACGACCACAGCCGGACGGACATATCTACTCTGCTACAGAGCGTGGCATGAGTGATCTGGCTGCTGTTTGTGAATCATACAGCAAGACTCACACTGCCAGGTAGCGAGAGAGACATGCAACACACTGCGTAGGAGAGATGGAGAGAGAGAGAAAGGCTATTTGCCCACTGGTTTTCATATTTCATTCCCTCTCTTGCCTCTGGTGTAAACTTCTGCCTGTTGCGGTTTCTCTCTCTCCCTCTTTCAATTTGAGGGCTTTATTGGCATGGGAAACGTATGTTTAAATTTTCAAAGCAAGTGAACTAGATAATGGACAAACGTGAAATAAACTATACAAAATGAACAGTGAACATTACACTGACAATAGTTCCAAAAGAATAAAAACATTTCAAATGTCATATTATATATATATACAGTGTTGTAATAATGTGCAAATAGTTAAAGTACAAAAGGGAAAATAAATAAACAGAAATATGGGTTGTATTTACATTGGTGTGTGTTCTTCACTGGTTGCCCTTTTCTTGTGGCACCAGGTCACAAATATTGCTACTGTGGTATTTCACCCAGTAGATATGGGAGTTTATCAAAATTGGATTTGTTTTCAAATTCTTTGTGTGTCTGTGTAATCTGAGGGAAATATGTCTGTCAGCGTGTGTGCGCCTCTGGTTATAGTTGTTAGTAGTGCATACATACACACAACTTTCCGTGCCCCAGTTTCACCACAGAAATACTGCATTAAAACAATCCCATATTCTCATGGCCTTATACAGTATGACAGGTGCATCTGTAGCAGACCAACATGTAGTGCTTGCTATTCCCAGCCATATTCAGCACACTAACAACATCCATATACAGGTAACTGTCAAAATAAAGGAAACACCAACATAAAGTGTCTTCAAGAGCGTTGGGCCACTACGAGCTGTCAGAACAGCTTCAATGCACCTTGGCATAGATTCTAGAAGTATCTGGAACTCTATTGGAGGGATGCAACGCCATATTCCATTTAAAAAAAAAACATAATTTGGTGTTTTTTGTTAATGGTGGTGGAAAACAGGTATAGATAACAGATAACAGATAACAGATATCTGGTGACTGAGACCCCCCCCCCCCCCCCCTAATACCCTATGCTCCTTTGAGACCCCTCTTTCAAAGTCACTGAGAGAGCTTCTTCTAGCCACATTAGCCAAAAATAATAGGCAACTGGGCATTTTATACATGGCCCTAAGCATGATGGGATGATAATTGCCTAATAAACAGGAAGCACCTGCTTTCAATATGCATTCTGTTCCTCATTTACTCAAGTGTTCCCTTTTATTTTGGCAGTCACCGTGTACATCCCATCAATGAGCTCAAGTGTGACTGATAGAACAGTAGGCGTGTGACCAACAGCCTAAAGAATGGGGATGGAACAACCCTAGTCATGCATGATTCATGCTGTACCTCTAGCTAGCACGCGGTCCTCCTGCCTCATGCCAGCCCACTCAACTGTCCCTCTCTACCTACACCTGGATGCACACTCAGACAGGAAATGGGAAGTGACATCACAGAGAGTTACAGGAAGGAAGTGCAGACCGATGGTATTGACATGTTCAAAGCCCTTTACAGTGTATCATATCCCACTCCCCTCCGGTCCTCGTGCAAACATTATGCTGTCTCTCTGCTGTTATTTTGAGGTCTGTATCAAATATTAATGTGTCACATTGTTTAGTCCTGTGAGGCTCCCTGTTAATGATTTTCATTATAAGTGAAATCCTCAATGAATTATTCACACTAAAACACACGGTTGGAGACAGTGAGAAGAAAAGTCCGGCTTTATTCTGGAAGTGTTTGCTTAGCTCTGGCAGAATTTCAGTAATGATATTCTGAAATAAATGGCTGTTTCGACCCACAGTGTTCCTTTGGGTGTGTTCCAGCACAAATGGACGAGTCTGGAGTCGACTCAATGTATTTTTTAATATGCCACTGGTCACACTGATTGGGTTGGGTGTAAAAGTCTGAAACATATGGTGTCATTTACTGCGTGTCTTAGTCTTTCCTCCCAGTGCAGCTTTATGCATGGGGATGCAATGCCCCATGCAGGCCCTGGCTGAGAGGGTGTATGACAATAACTCTTATGGACATGTTGGGTCTCGGTTCAGCGAGACTGTGTTGTGCTGCTGTGACACGGGTGCCATTGAGGACCTATGGCTTTCTCTCTCCTTCCCTCCATCCCCCTCTCTTTCCTGGGATTTTCCTGCTATTGAAATCCTTGGGCGGATTTTAATAGCAGTGTAAATTTCAGGTTTTAAAAACGCTTTCAGTGTAAACTAAAACTAGTGGGAAAGTATGTAGAAAAGATAATGGACCTGTGTGTGTAATGGACCTGTGTTTGTATATATATATGTGTAAATAATATAATATTTGAGAACTAAAAATCATAGATTAGACAGTCAGAGAGAATTGAAAACAATGAATTTAGATGCATTAGCCATGGTAAAATGCATAGAATTGCAGATAATTAGATTTAAAACTACAAAATGATCTCCGCTTCATGGCAGAATATGTAGAATCGTAGGAAAATTTGCTTTTGAAATGAAAACAATTTCTCTCAGCTCCATGGAGAAATGTATATAATTGGAGGAAATTGGCTTAAATATTCAACAATGTCTCTACATCGCCAAGATGATGGCCACTAAGTGTCTCTACGATCCAGCAACCACACCCATTGCCACACCCACTACCTAAACCTATTTTTGTATTTTATTTTCTCTCTCTACCACATCAACTGCTAGGCTCCAGTGGAGCAGTACAGCCAAGCCTGGCTGCCTGCTATCCTTCCTCTCCTCCCTCCATCCATCCATCCACCCACAAGCCACCCTCAATCGTCTTATGATCTCCCCATCCTTTCCTTAATCGCTTCCCCATCTTCTCCCTCCCCTCTTACTTCATCCATCCTCTCAAACCATCCCTACTCCCTCTCCTCTCCTTTCTATCCTCCCTCCCTCCCTCTGCTGCTGCACTGTGGCCTGTCTCACCTGTTGCCCCGGCAACCTGCCTGGGCAACATGTGACCAAACAGACAAGCCACGTGTGTGTGAAGAGCAGAGTAGTCTGGCGTGTGTGTTATCAACCTCGTACAGCCTCTCTTCTGAAACTCTCTACCATAACTCAGCCATCAGTGTTTACCCCTGCTGCTAATGCTAATCCTCTAATGAACATGCTGTTTATATTGGCTTCATTAAAGACCTCTGTCTGAGAGGGTAACAAGCAGAGTGTTTCAGTGACTGACCTTCGTGTTGTTGCCCTCTCCACTCCTCCACTAGCCTGTTAAAATCCCCTAGTAAATATCACTATGACAGAAGGGTAACTCCCTGTGTGTCCAAATGGCACCTTATTCTCTACATAGTACATTCATTTTGACCACGGCCAGCATAGGGCTCAGGTCAAAAGTAGTGAACTATATAGGGTACCATTTGAGACTAATATCTCCCTCTCTCTGTTGGGGTTACTGACTACCCTCCCTCTGTTTCTGCCCCCATTGTTAAATACTGAATCTGCTCTGCTCTAGCGTCTCACTCTAATGGATTCAGATTGCCTACAGCAGTTTCCCAACCCTGGTCCTCCGGTACCCCCAACAGCACACAGTTTCTTTGGAGCTCTTGACAAACACCTCATTTAACTCAGGACTTGATGATTAGTTGGACAGATGTTCTTGTCCAGGGTTACAATAAAATTGTGTACTGTTGGGGTTACTGGAGGACCAGGGTTGGGAAACACTGACCTACAGGACACACTAAGGTTAAGGGCATTGGGTTTCACAGGTTCAAACTCATCACATTAGTTAAGAAGTTAAAGTATAACTTTTTTGATGGAACTTTTCAAAAGCGTTGCAGTTTAATTTATTTTATCGCAGCTCCTTAGAAAATGGAACAGGAAATGTAGTCGGCCCAAAATATGAAACTATTTGGGGTTTTATAGGAAAATGTCCGTAATCTCTTTGTGACAGTTATAGTGGGGAGAAGACAGGAGGATAGAAGAGGTCTTTGTTAACTCTCTCCTTTACCACTTGCTGACTGGCACACAGCAGCAGAGACCAGAGAGCCTAGATATGATAATACACACACACACCATCTCCAACACCCATACGCTCTTGTCATTGATTCACTCCTTTAACTCCTCATCGTGTGTGTGTGTGTGTGCGTGTGTGCGTGCGTGCGGGCGTGCGTGCGTGCGTGCACACTTTGGCAAGTGTGTTGGTCTCTTCTTACTTGGTCTCTGCATACAGATAGATGGCTGCTTAGAAGCTTGTTTCACTTATCAACAGAGGGAGATTGCTGAGTTTCAGCTGTCGGCATTACATATCAATCTCTTTAATTAGCAGACATTTTACTTGATAAAATACTGCGGAGACGTTTTTCAAATCAAGTACCACACGTCCGGTGGGCGCTGCCTCTGGGTTTGGACAGATACAGTTACTGGGAGTATTTTAATTCAAAATAATAAAAATGTAGAATTCTGAATTCAGAGTTTTAGGACAAGATAGTTCCTTGTCTATCCAATACACGCACTATGGAGCCCAACACCGCAGCTCTCTTCCCTAGCCCCATTTGACAATATCAGCTTTACTAGGCTAGCCAGCTTTCAAAACCTTTCTCTCTCTGACCTGGTCAAAAGTAGTGCACTATATTGGAAATAGGGTGCCGTTTGGGATGCACATATGGGTTTAGACTTCAAACGCATGCCCCCTGTTGTTTCCTGGACAGTTGAAGCAGGGTGGATCGAGTGGACTTTTCCATTCTACTGACCTCATCACTGCCAATGGGTCTTGTTCATCCTCCCTCGCCATCACGCCTTTCTCCCACATCCCTCCTTCCCTTGCATCTGACGGAGGTCAGGTCAGGCATTCAGGTCAGGTTGTTCCTGAGTTTTATAAGATTCGGGGTGTTATGAGACGGCATTCTATGAGTCAGCATTAAAGGTGCTACACGGGATTTTTTTTGAGATGTTGCATTTGTCATTTGAGAAAATGCCCATAATATATCTGTTAGTAATAGTGGAATTATAGTGTTTGACAGTATTACTTAACCACCAGTGTTGTGGTTGACTGATATTTGCCTATTGATTTCTCCCGCCGAAGTTGCATCTTATCAAAATGTGAAAGCTGTTTTGACTTTGTGGCTGTGTTATCTAGGTCAAGTGGCCAATGTAGAAATTGCTGTCATTGCTAAAATTCTATACTGAACACTTCATTTCAGTTTGCGGCAAAACAAGCACTGAATAGTCTAGGGAATCATCGCTGTGAAAATCTTCTCAATAATGAAAAGTATGTAAGTAAGCCGGTCGACCGAAACCTAAAGTAAAAGGCTCAAGCCCGAGTCTCCGCCATGTTATGGGATGGGGAGATTGGTTTTGAATGCAGCCGTTTGCTGTTACAATTCACCTAGCTTCCACATAGGGGAGGAATTCTAGTTGTAGAAATTCTAGTTGTAGCACCAACCTGGCATGGTTTTTTAACCATGCCAGGTTGGTTGTTTTTATCTGCTCTTTAAAACTATTGAGGAGCCACAGCAGGGTTCAATACAGTTTTCTGTGTGGCGAAAATATGTAATGATGAGCTTTTCTCTCAGCCTTTTGAAACCCTGGTTTAAGCTGATGTCCGGTCTCTTTTCCGACACACATACACACTAAAAAGGTCCTCTCTCTCCGGAGCCATTGGGCCCCCAGTTTCCCCTCTCCCCTCCTCCCCTCCAGGCCTGAATAACAGCACTAAGCTGGGGGGGGAGCAGATTAGCCCCTCCACAACCATTGTCTGCTTTCTATTAGAAAGAGTCCTGACTTGTGGTTGAACTTCAGGATCTTGTTATCTATTTACACACTGTAGTGCGTGTGTTCCTAGTACCACATCATATCACAGCCTGGTATGAATACGTGTTAGATGGGACTCTGGAGGAACATCAAGCATTACGTTAATAATATAGGCCTAGCTTTGGAGCAGACGCGTGTAGGCGTACCTGATTATTTGCACTCAGGAGACGCCATGCACTAGATGTAATGTTGTTACCATGTAATGTTTCGATAGCGCTAAACGATTAGGTCTATAGTTTACATTGAGATGAGCCTGTTAACTAGCGTGTGTCTGCTGCATTTTGCACGCCACCAGCGGTCACACACACACACAGCCTGAGGCACACCGCTCATCATTTCTGTAGCCTATTCCGTGTTTTTCAACGAACACGTGATGCCACATCTGCTTTGAAATTCAATTGATCCGTGCATTACATCGCGTTTCAGTTAGGTTTGAAAGGCATTAACGCACAGCACGGCAGATTTTGTTCCAGCTCGGTCGGCGGCGCGCATTTCACAGAGCGGGCGAGGAGGAGCGCGCCAGTCAGTGAGCGGTCACTGAAGTGCGCTGCTCTCACCCAGTCCGCATCTGGAAAGACTGCGTTTATTTATTTCACGAGTTTTACTGGCTTCTCCACTACAGGCGTCCACTCGTAAGTAAACACTACCCGGTGATCATTTAGTAATGTTCTGTAGTCATGCTTGGATAT
Organism: Oncorhynchus clarkii lewisi; assembly: GCF_045791955.1. Taxonomy (NCBI): domain Eukaryota; kingdom Metazoa; phylum Chordata; class Actinopteri; order Salmoniformes; family Salmonidae; genus Oncorhynchus; species Oncorhynchus clarkii. Next base: position 12,726,311 of record NC_092179.1, on the reverse strand, counting down.
GATTTGTTTATTCTATAGGCTATTGAAATAATGAAATACTGGCATTGCTATTTATGCGTGCGGTAATGTGATGCCTTGTTGGTATGACAGGCTATATTTCACCGTAGCCCACGCGCTGTCATACATTATGCATATTTTATGAAGTACACACTGGATGCCTGCTCAACATAGGACTGATGCTCAGATTCTTCCATATAGGGAACTCTACGTTGCTGCTTTGTGTAACAATGCCAATAGGATAGTAGGCTTAAGCAGTCTAATTTAAATTGTAAATGTTGTTGTATTTGACTGTTATATTTAGTATCATGCATTCAGCTCTATTTGTTTACTACATCCCATAGCCGCTGTTACTCAGCCTCTCCCCTGCTCTCCTCTCCTCTCTATCTATAGCTCATTTAACCTGCCCAGACCCTTGGGGATAATGGAATGGGAGCTTGTCTCTATTTCTCCATCAAATAGTTGCTATTCCTTCTCATTCTGGACCCATGTTATCGCTCTCTTTCCCGCGGTGCACAGCGTGCCGTTAGGGGTGTCAGGCTGTTCCCTGCGTCCCGTTGGGAATCCGATTAAAGTTGTATTTAACGAGCTGTGGTTCAGGGATGCCACAGGGACCATGTTATGTCCCTCGGCCAGCTCCATGCATCTCATTGGTCAGCTCTCTTGAGTCCATGTTGATGAGTCTCCCTACTCCTTAGACTCCTCTGTCAGGGTTTCTTCAGTCTATTAATTAGGGAGTTTCTGTTTCTACCATTTGGAATTAAGCAGCTATCAGTCTCACTATGCCCGTGTCCATTTGGGGATACACGTAATTACTTTAAGGAATCCAGACGTTATCTGTGTGTGTGGGCTTGTATAATTTTCATTTAAAGGAAGGTAGACTTTTAGGGGACTTTCCCACCAAATTGTTTTGGAGCTTGCTTTCACCCTCAGGTCGGTAAGTTTGGACTGTTGGGAGTGTGCGGAACAACGCACCATGGTTCACTCAAAGGGTGGTCTCGGTCCGATTCCATTCTTACATTGGTGCGGTTCGCTGCAGGTGAGAAGGCAGTCCGGACCAAGCACAGGACAAGTGTCAGAGGCCTGCGGTATCAAGGCGAGACCCAGACTCAGATGCAGACTCAGGGTCTTACAATGTTTATTAATCCAAAGGGGTATGCAAGAGAATGGTTGTGGACAGGCAAAAAGGTCAAAACCAGATCAGAGTCCAGGAGGTACAGAGTGGCAGAATGGTCAGGCAGGCAGAATGGTCAGGCAGGCAGAATGGTCAGGCAGGCAGGTACAAAGTCCAGAAACAGGCAAGGGTCAAAACCGGGAGGACGAGAAAAAGGAGAATGCAAAAAGCAGGGGAATGGGAACCTAGAAAACATACAAGACGAACTGGCACAGAGAGACAGGAAACACAGGGATAAATACACTGGCACAGAGACAGGAAACACAGGGATAAATAGACTGGCACAGAGAGACAGGAAACACAGGGATAAATACACTGGCACAGAGAGACAGGAAACACAGGGATAAATACACTGGCACAGAGACAGGAAACACAGGGATAAATACACTGGCACAGAGAGACAGGAAACACAGGGATAAATACACTGGCACAGAGAGACAGGAAACACAGGGATAAATACACTGGCACAGAGAGACAAGAAACACAGGGATAAATACACTGGCACAGAGAGACAGGAAACACAAGGATAAATACACTGGCACAGAGAGACAGGAAACACAGGGATAAATACACTGGTACAGGGAGACAGGAAACACAGGGATAAATACACTGGCACAGAGAGACAGGAAACACAGGGATAAATACACTGGCACAGAGAGACAGGAAACACAGGGATAAATACACTGGCACCGAGAGACAGGAAACACAGGGATAAATACACTGGTACAGGGAGACAGGAAACACAGGGATAAATACACTGGCACAGAGAGACAGGAAACACAAGGATAAATACACTGGCACAGAGAGACAGGAAACACAGGGATAAATACACTGGCACAGAGAGACAGGAAACACAGGGATAAATACACTGGCACAGAGAGACAGGAAACACAGGGATAAATACACTGGCACAGAGAGACAGGAAACACAGGGATAAATACACTGGCACAGAGAGACAGGAAACACAGGGATAAATACACTGGCACAGAGAGACAGGAAACACAGGGATAAAAAACACAGGGGAAAACAAGCAACACCTGGAGGGGGGTGGAGACCATAACGAGGACAGGGGGAAACAGATCAGGGTGTGACAGCAGTGTTATTGGTTGACGGACTGTGACCATTTGATGAAATGCACACACAGTACCATAACTTGATATCTCAAACATTCTGTGAGCAGCAGTGCATTTAAGAGCCATCCAATGCAGATGAAGCTGGGACTTTACCAGGGATATAGGCTAAATAAAGTCTATTCGCATCGCAGTTTGTGGCCATTGTGCTGTTTCCTCCCACATGTTGTTGGAAGACCAAAGTGGTTGTAATATGAAGATTGTCTGTCTGTCTGTCAGTCAGTCAGTAATGAATGTGTTCACCTGATTAATGCCCTATAGATCAACTTGACCAATTAAGAGAAATTCGAGCACTGTAAGACTCCGAGCATCTCCATCACAAGGACGAGGAGCCCGTTGGCAGGCACCCTATTCCCTGTAGGTGCACGACTTTTGCCCCATGAGCCACAAGCATATAGAGCTCTGTTCTGATCAAAAGTAGGGCACTATATTAGGGACCATGGTGCCATTAGAGACACAGAAAGTGGTTGACAGGACCATGGGATGGATGGACTGACTGACAGACAGACAGAGGGCAACATGTGGTACTCTAGTTCTATTGTTTCCATGGTGACCCTGACTGAAGCCCCCTCACCTCTGTGGCCCAATCCAGACCTAATTTCTTCCATCTGTTTTTAATTTTATGTATCTGTCATTTTCCTCTGTCTTCTTTTGAACTGTCCTTCTATCTCGACATGGAAATCAAATAAAGTTGCTCTGAACCATTCACAGCCTGGCATTTCATTCCCCCTGCCATAGAACTACATAGCATCAGCCATCTGCCAGGGTTACTATTGGCAACACACTCAGCAGAGGATGAAATACCTCAGCAGTTTGACTTGTTTTGGGTTTTATTCGTGCTGTTTTCCTGACTGCATTGTTTAATATGTAACTGTGGGTTATTTTCTGCTCTCTGAGGTGAACCTGAGTCCATATGCTGTTGCAGCACCTAGCTATAGTAGCTAGTAGCTACAAGTCTGTGTTGTGTGTGTGTGTGTATTCATAATTATCATCTATTCATATGGATGGGGTATAGCAGACTGTTATTTGCAGATTAGAAAAGGCTAAAGGAGATTGCCATGTATGTCATTTTAAATGCCACCTTGTTGAAATGTCATTTCTAATCGGTGAACCCAGAACCAAATGTTGCATGCCGGTGTGCTGGCTAGAATTTTTGTTAAGAGTCTGTCATACTGTCACAGGTAACTAGGGACGTAACGAATGTAGAAATGTTCTTAACGTTTAAATTGCCATTTTTTTTATCGTTTAAACGAGAGAGAAAAATGAAGGGGGAAAAAAAACATAATGAGGTGAATTTACAATGGGCATGACCGCTAGGGGGCAATGCAGTTCAATCTACTGGAGTCCTGGCTACCTACCAGACAGCGCTCACCTTACTGCTGTCCTCCACCCACTCAGCAACGATGGTATTAATGCCGTTCTAGGTTCTCTGTTGTGACTCTCTTCAATGTTCTCAGTTGTCAGTACATGGGACTTCATGTTCCACTTCCCATCAATGTGAGGGCTCGTTTCAGTGATGTACAACAGGGTGTTCATAGATGTCCAACCACCTGTTGTTAAGGCCACGTATGTCGTTTGAGAGAGTGTGTTTTGTACTTGAAGAGCAATCAGTGTACAATTTACTCCATCAGGGCCGTCACGTTTTTTCCGACGTGGCATCTAGTAGTCTGGTTACTAGATATGTCATTAGGGTATTGAAGCCGACATCCTCCACACCCTCTACGGTGGCTGCATATCAACTGCTATCATTTCTGTAGTCTGTGCTGTGATCTGCTCACTTCGTCCCTTAACACACTGCTGCCAGCAACGTGTTGGGGTCGGGTCTCGCGGTGCCTCCCTTTCAGCATCTACAGCCACTGTAGCTCACATCCAACTCGCAAAAGTTTGCATTTAATCTCCTTCTCATTTAACTTCTCAGAGTATTGCCATACAGGACTTCGCAGCTGTCGCTTGCTATTCCAACTGTTAACGACAACGACGTGCAGAGCGCTTTATATCTGTGGCAAATCATTTGAAAGATGTCCAGTTAACTTACAGCATTGCTGTGTTAGGTATTTGTTTAAAAAAATATACGTTTTGCCAGTATGATGATGATCAGGACCTGTTAGTGGTAGTTTTGTGAGAACGGCACTGTGATTTCAATTCTGTAGGAACATTCTAAACGTTAATGATCACACATTTGTTTAAACATCATACCCCTACAGGAGAGTATGTACATCTCAAATGGCACCTTATTCCCTACATAGTGCACTACTTTTTAAGGGTCCATAGAGCCGTGGTCAAAACTAGTGCACTATATAGGGAATAAGTGCCATTTGGGATGCACTCTATGTCAAAACAGCTGGTATGTGTTCTGTATGTAAACATTGGCCCTGGACTTGTCACAATGCATACTGTATTATCATCCCAAGCTCTCACTCTTAACCTGATTATGAATTGTACGTGCAGGAATTACATTTTGACTGAGCATCAAAGGGGATTTGTTCTCGTCCCCCTTCTCAGAAAATGAGCTTTAGCAAGTTGTCGGTGACGTGGAGGGCAGCTAGTGGGAATCAGCTTTATATTTGCGATCTGCCTTAGTTTAGCTCACCCTGGATCATGTTGTTATACAGTAGGTGCTCCCTGCCACTGTAAGTAATAGCCTAACTGTTTTAGTGCACTTCATGTTCATTTCAAATGATACAAGGTGCTGTTTTGTCCCTCGATAGGCTTTTCAGTTAATAGTGGTAGAGTGTGACATTCTCGAGTACCGGCACTAGGATTTTGTTTTTACCTCAATGTGTAGTTGTGATTTAATTGAAGTGCTTGTTGGAGTATTTAGTTACTGGCTCTTCTAACAGAAGGCTTCTCTGTGTTGGAGAGACTCCCCAAACCTCATCACAGGAAGGTGGGCTGCCTCAACAGATACACTATATATACAGAAGTATGTGGACACCCCTTCAAATTAGTGGATTTGGCTTTTTCAGGTATATAAAATTGAGCGGCCATGCAATCTCCAAAGACAAACATTGGCAGTAGAATGGCCTTACTGAAGAGCTCTGTGACTTTCAACGTTGCAGCGTCATAGGATGCCCCCCTTTTGGACCCCCGAGTCTGTCGAGTCTGTCCTTAGTTGCAACACTCACTACCGAGTTCCAAACTGCCTCTGGAAGCAACGTCAGCACAAGAACTGTTCGTCAGGAGCTGCTTAATGAAATGGGTTTCCATGGCCGAGCAGTCGCACACAAGCCTAAGACCACCGTGTGCAATGCCAAGTGTCGGTTGGAGTGGTGTAAAACTCACCACCATTGGATTCTGTAGCAGTGGAAACGCGTTCTCTGGAGTGATGGCAGTCTGACGGACGAATCTGGGTTTGGTGGATGCAAGGAGAATGCTACCTGCCCGAATGCATAGTGCCAACTGTAAAGTTTGGTGGAGGAGGAATAATGGTATGGGGCTGTTTTTCATGGTTCGGCTAGTCCCCTTAGTTCCAGTGAAGGGAAATCTTAACTCTACTGCATACAATGACATTCTAGATTATTCTGTGCTTCCATCATTGTGGCAACAATGCCCTTTCCTGTTTCAACATGACAACGCCCCCGTGCAAAAAGCAAGGTCCATACAGAAATGGTTTGTCGATATCGGTGTGGAAGAACTTGACTGGCCTGCACAGAGCCCTGACCTGAACCCCATTGAACACCATTCAGATTAATTGGAACTCCAACTGTGAGCCAGGCCTAATCGCAGCAATGTTCCAACATCTAGTGGAAAGCCTTCCCAGAAGAGTGGAGGCTGTTTATAGCAGCAAAGGGGGGGACCAACTCCATATTAATGGCCATGATTTTGGATTGAGATGTTTAACGAGCAGGTGGCCACATGTTTTTGGTCATGTAGAGTACATACTGCCATGGAAGGCATCACATTAACACGAGGAACAGAAGAGAGGATGGCGTTCTGTAGGAGGACTGTTTATTCATAGATCTGCTGACGATGATGAAAGGAAGGAAAATTAAGATGGCATCCGCTTGATGGCAATTTGAAGTGCTTTTTGTTATTGTTTAGATGACTGCCAACCAAAGCCAAGCCCTACTGTGTGTGTGTGTGTGTGTGTGTGTGTGTGTGTGTGTGTGTGTGTGTGTGTGCGTGCGCGTGTGCGCATGTGTTTGCTGCAGCCTGGGTTGTGTGCAGTGAAGGCAGTATCTGACGTTTTTAAAGAGCTTTTCTCCTCCCTAGGAAAGGTGTACAATACATGTCATGGGCGAGTCAGAGTGCTACTCTGAATGCTGAGAGAGAGAGAGAGAGAGCAGGATGCAGAAAGGGAGGGAGGATGTTGAATAGAGAGAGAGCGAGGCATGGGGAGAGAGGGATAGAGAGAGTGCAAGGGAAATGAGGAAGGTCTGTCTCTGGCCTTTCTGAAAGGTTACTCAGCGGTGCCAGAGGGAGCGGTGTGAATGGCAGGGGGCTCTACAGGGAGCGGATTAGCAATTGTTGACTGACCCTCAGCCTTTATAATAGCACAATACTGAGACAAGGGTCTGAATATGGACACATTGTTCTCACCATGCCGGGCCTGTACAGAACCGAACACCGAGACGTATACACACTTTGCACATCAGAAGACTTGTCATTCATCCACTGTGGATGAAGACATTTAGAAGGGCCCGGCCCTGGCCTGCGCTATAGCCGTTTGACCAAGGCAACGTTTCACTTGGCATTTAGAGCAGAGCGAATCATACATACAGGGGAACAAACATGGTCTGACATTTTACATGTGGTTTTAATGTTTCTGACGTCTTATGGATTAGCTGTCATCATAAGATTGATGGGGCTCCTCCTGCTCCTGACCTCTTGTTATGCCAGGGTTATGTAGGCCCTATGACAGTGGTGTGTATGCTCCTGTGAGAGCGAAATTATAAGATTGTTATAATACTGTTATTGCATCAAATGGTTGTTTTATAGAATAGGGGTCTTAGAACACTCATCTGTGTGTGGTCTTCTGAGTTTGGCCTCTGGGGGGCCCAGTGTATTTACGATGCCTTTTTGGTGATAATGCCGAAAGACAGCATTCCATAGCATGAGTTGGTGTTTGTGTGCCGGGAGATACCAGGGTGGAGATGGCTCAGGTATGGATAATGATGAGGGGAACCTTGTTTGGGGGCCAGACACACTGGATTCCACAGAATGAGAACAGTCTTTACAGCAGATACTGTCTGCTGTGAATTATTAATTGCGTTCATACAAACCCTAACCTTGTGACCCATTCCACACATCTGTTGTTTGTCATGTAGACTAAGGGGGTGTATTTTTGCTATAAAAGATCTTTGTATCCTTTGTGTCGGGGCTCTCAACAAATCATCTGAGGGTGCTTCGTCGACCAGTCCTTCGTCAAGCAGAGCACTCACAACATTCACGTGTGTGTGTGTGTGTGTGTAGCCTGCTCTCCTTATTAATAAGCGAATATTTAATAAGTGAAGATTTAGTTTAAGTATAACTCTTGACTTGTGTGATTTTGTGTGAAGTTTCTCTCCTCATTTAATAAAAAATAAATAACCACCACAGTCCTCACGCAGGGGCTTGTTATTACCCACAATGCACTGGGGCACTTATCAGAGAGCAGCATGAGTAGCAGACTCCCGCTGGCAACATGCCCTCTTCACAACCTCCCTTCCTCTCCACCACTCTCCCCCTCATACCCCCTTCCTCTCCTCCACTCTCATCCTCGCTTCCTCTCCTCCTCATCCTCCCTTCCTCTCATCCTCCACTCACCCCCTCATCCTCCCTTCCTCTCCTCCTCATCCTCCCTTCCTCTCATCCTCCACTCGCCGCTTCCTCCCCCTTTTCTGTTTTTGGGTGATTACTTCTCCTGTACTCTTTCTCAGTTTAGTCTGTATCTCTCCCTCTCTCGGTCTCTATCTCTGGTCTGAATATCTCTCTCTCGCTCTCTGTTTTCTCTCCCAATTTCCCTCCATCATCGCCGGCGGCCGGCGTTTGAAAAATTGTTTACAGGCAATTAGGGTGATTTGTAATGCTGTGTGTTAGCGGGTGGCAGGGAGGGATGGAGAGGTGGAAGAAGTGCCTGTTGATTTTCTTATCAGCGTTGTCCAATAAACACATTATTTCTCTCAGACCTTCCTACCAAGCACAATTAGCCTAACACCGAGAAGACTAATCAGAGGCCATACTGAGACCTGGGTTGACTTCAGCGTGACAGCAAACAACATTCCCATACAGCATTTTACTGTGAAGGAAACGTTCTGAAACAGGGAGGGAATACCTGTACAATAAGAACACAGATTTTCTGTTCCAAAACGTGTTTCTACGCGGTGTGTCCTACTCAACACAGGCTGTTTTAGAGTTTGAAGGCATCCGGTATTGGTAGGGCTAGGAGTTTTTCTTTGAGATGAAATGCCCTGTAGTTTTTCACATTCCTGTTGGACAGACAGTTGACAGGTGGTATAATCCTCTCCGTATGTTCCTTATTGCCTACCTACCTCGAAGGGGGCGGGGGGGGGGGGGGGGGGGGGTACTTATATTTGTCCTGTTTCACTGCTGTTCGAGTGCGAGATGTGAAATTATTTTATTTTTTGCATATCCCAACTCCCACTGAGACACCCACAGTGTAGAGAGTGGAGTGGGTCACGGCCAGGGATCAGCCATTATTGAAGGCGACCGTGGAGCAGTTAGGGTTAAGTACCTTGCTCAAGGGCACATAGACAGATTTTTCACCTTGTCTGCACAGAGATTCGAACCAGCAACCTCTTTGGTTACTGACCCAACGCTCTTAACCGCCAAGCTGCAACAGACCAGTCACCGGAGCAGAAACAATGACATTTCAGAAGAAAGCGGCGGCATACTGCTTTGGCATAAAACACTGCTCTCTCTGATTTATTTCCCTGTCTGTGTACAATTCAGCTCCTGTCCTTGGACTGACAGAAAAGCCCTTCTGTTCATACCCTTCTGTTGTTTCACCTTGCAATGGTCAGAAAATGAGTAAAACATACAGCCCCTGTTGATAATCAGTTACGTGATGCCTCGCTGAAGAGGACACGAAGCTACTCTGCAGACTTATTTAATGGCTGTAATTCAAGATGATCGTTATGTCCCTCTGCCTCGGCCTCCTCTGTCGCCTCTAAGCAATGTGTGTCCAGTGTGCTCCAGCTGTAGTTCAAGTTACGGCTAGTTATGGCATGGCTTGCCCCACATCACACATAACAACATCAGTGTATCTGGGAGGGAAAATGGTGCATGAAATCTGAGGTGATATTTTTTGGTTCGATATATACAGTGGGGCAAAAAAGTATTTAGTCAGCCACCAATTGTGCAAGTTCTCCCACTTAAAAAGATGAGAGAGGCCTGTAATTTTCATCATAGGTACACTTCAACTATGACAGACAAAATGAGAAAGAAAATCACATTGTAGGATTTTTAATGAATTTATTTGCAAATTATGGTGGAAAATAAGTATTTGGTCAATAACAAAAGTTTATCTCAATACTTTGTTATATACCCTTTGTTGGCAATGACAGAGGTCAAACGTTTTCTGTAAGTCTTCACAAGGTTTTCACACACTGTTGCTGGTATTTTGGCCCATTCCTCTATGCAGATCTCCTCTAGAGCAGTGATGTTTTGGGGCTGTTGCTGGGCAACACAGACTTTCAACTCCCTCCAAAGATTTTCAATGGGGTTGAGATCTGGAGACTGGTTAGGCCACTCCAGGACCTTGAAATGCTTCTTACGAAGCCACTCCTTCGTTGCCCGGGCGGTGTGTTTGGGATCATTGTCATGCTGAAAGACCCAGCCACGTTTCATCTTCAATGCCCTTGCTGATGGAAGGAGGTTTTCACTCAAAATCTCACGATACATGGCCCCATTCATTCCTTCCTTCACATGGATCAGTCTTCCTGGTCCCTTTGCAGAAAAACAGCACCAAAGCTTGATGTTTCCACCCCCATGCTTCACAGTAGGTATGGTGTTCTTTGGATGCAACTCAGCATTCTTTGTCCTCCAAACACGACGAGTTGAGTTTTTACCAAAAAGTTATATTTTGGTTTCATCTGACCATATGACATTCTCCCAATCTTCTTCTGGATCATCCAAATGCTCTCTAGCAAACTTCAGACGGGCCTGGACATGTACTGGCTTAAGCAGAGGGACACGTCTAGCACTGCAGGATTTGAGTCCCTGGTGGCGTAGTGTGTTACTGATGGTAGGCTTTGTTACTTTGGTCCCAGCTCTCTGCAGGTCATTCACTAGGTCCCCCCGTGTGGTTCTGGGGTTTTTGATCACCGTTCTTGTGATCATTTTGATCCCATGGGGTGAGATCTTGCGTGGAGCCCCAGATCGAGGGAGATTATCAGTGGTCTTGTATGTCTTCCATTTCCTAATAATTGCTCCCACAGTTGATTTCTTCAAACCAAGCTGCTTACCTATTGCAGATTCAGTCTTCCCAGCCTGGTGCAGGTCTACAATTTTGTTTCTGGTGTCCTTTGACAGCTCTTTGGTCTTGGCCATAGTGGAGTTTGGAGTGTGACTGTTTGAGGTGGTGGACAGGTGTCTTTTATACTGATAACAAGTTTAAACAGGTGCCATTAATACAGGTAACGAGTGGAGGACAGAGGAGCCTCTTAAAGAAGAAGTTACAGGTCTGTGAGAGCCAGAAATCTTGCTTGTTTCTAGGTGACCAAATACTTATTTTCCACCATAATTTGCAAATAAATTCATTAAAAATCCCTCAATGTGATTTTCTGGATTTTTTTCTCTCCATTTTGTCTGTCATAGTTGAAGTGTACCTATGATGAAAATTACAGGCCTCTCTCATCCTTTTAAGTGGGAGAACTTGCACAATTGGTGGCTGACTAAATACTTTTTTTGCCCCACTGTATGTGTTTCGGTTTTGGCTCAGAGGCTGAAGTCTGTTGCTGCTTTATTGACAAGCCCCAGGTTGTAATTTCATGATACGTTATTACTTTTAGCAGGACCGAGTCTGACAGTTAGTGCATAGAAGTTGTCCTCAGAGGCTAGAAAGACATTATTTATCTTCCTTTTAACCAGTGGAAATGGATGTTGCTCTGATACTGGAGTGCTATGGAGCATGCGGTTGTTTTGAATCTCTGACTAATGACCATTGTCTTCCCACAACTTTCATTTCGAATCAAAGAGCAATGGGATGCTTCCCCCTTTCATTGAGTTTTGTTTATCATTTCCCACATTGCCATCTAGATTTCTTGTGTCTCAAAGTGGGGGGGGGGGGGGGCAAGTGGAAACACTTCTGAGACCCCCTTGTGGCGTCTCCGCAGCATTGACATATACACACACTCACTTACACACACATGCACTTGGGTAATCTCCAGAACTCATGAATAAAAGCAGATCCTGTCATGTCATGGCTCTGAGTGATTGTGCTTTGTGATTCTACGTGACAGATGGGAGACATGGATCACAGTTAATAATAGACGGTACAGGCGACATGTCTCTCTGGCTCAGCTGTGACTGTGTCCTGGATGGCAGGGCTGGGGCATCTCCAGCAGGGACACAGTCCAGAGACCAAGCCCACGAACACTGCTGCTTCACTGGGTAGATTAGCCCAGCAGACCCCCTGGCATGGCCTTAGTAGGACAAAGATCCGCAGAGAGTGAGAGGAGTGTTCCATCTCCATCTGTGACTCCTGCAGGCCAGACTATCCTCTTGCTCCAGTGTTGACTTAACTGAAGTGTGTTGTATTGCACAAGAGCTACAGCAGGCCCTACAGCAGTGGATAATGTGTGTGTGTGTGTGGGGGGGGGGGGGGGAGTTTCAGCAAGTTACAGATGAAACCAGGTGTTTCAGCCACAAGCCTAGCTAACTACAGCCCAGCTGAGACACTCGGTAAGCCTGCAGGGATAGCATATACGGTGTGTGTGGGTCTGTGGCATCATACAGTGTGTGTGGGTCTGTGGCATCATACGGTGTGTGTGGGTCTGTGGCATCATACGGTGTGTGTGGGTCTGTGGCATCATACAGTGTGTGTGGGTCTGTGGCATCATACAGTGTGTGTGGGTCTGTGGCATCATACAGTGGGTGTGGGTCCGTGGCATCATACAGTGGGTCTGTGGCATCATACAGTGTGTGTGTGTGTGTGTGTGTGTGTGTGTGTGTGTGTCGGGGGGGGGGGTTCTGTGGCATCATACATACAGTGTGTGTCCGAGCCAGTTGATAAATATACAGTACACTCTCTCTTTCAGATATCCATCCATGTCCAGATGAGCCTAGAGAGCTGTTAAATCCATGAGAATAGCGTATTCTCTGTCTGTACAGTCTGTCCTCCTTCCCTCCGTGTGTGTGTGTGCATGGCTTCATCTTTGGAGCAGAAAAGAGAGCTCTGTTCTCTCTAGTCTTTATCAGCACTAAGCGTTCCCCTGCCTCCCCTCCACTCTGCGTGAAAAGCTGCTTGTGTCTTACAGAGGGCCGGCTGCCGAGGTCTCTCGTTCTCTGTCTGACTGGCTGAGGTGCTGTAATTGTATTTATAGATAGGTCACAACTTGCTGTGAAACAGCCTGTTAGCTGTGCTCTTGTGATCTAAGGCATATGACTGGAGCAGTTCGAGGCTTCTAGGGAGGGGTAGATCATTTGTATTCTGCAGCAGTGTTGAAGATCCACGGCTGGGCTGGATAGCGGTTCGTCACGCGAGAGAAGAGAGGATAGTGTCAGTGGAAGAACTATGTTAGATGGTGCTGTGTAGAACAGTGTTTGACCCAGGTCAGAAAACAGATGGGCTGCCATGCTGAAGTTCAGCACCACCCCCCACTCAAGGTGTGTAGGCATTGTGTCTGCTGTTCGTTGTTATTCAACAGGACATTGTGTCGTGTGGAGAGGGACACTAACCCTCATCTTCCTACTACTCCTCAATTGGCTGGTTAACAATGGGTAATATGGTTACTATTGGCTGGTTAACAATGAGTAATATGGTTACTATTGGCTGGTTAACAATGGGTAATATGGTTACTATTGGCTGGTTAACAATGGGTAATATGGTTACTATTGGCTGGTTAACAATGGGTAATATGGTTACTATTGGCTGGTTAACAATGGGTAATATGGTTACTATTGGCTGGTTGACAATGGGTAATATGGTTACTATTGGCTGGTTAACAATGGGTAATATGGTTACTATTGGCTGGTTAACAATGGGTAATATGGTTACTATTGGCTGGTTAACAATGGGTAATATGGTTACTATTGGCTGGTTAACAATGGGTAATATGGTTACTATTGGCTGGTTAACAATGGGTAATATGGTTACTATTGGCTGGTTAACAATGGGTAATATGGTTACTATTGGCTGGTTAACAATGGGTAATATGGTTACTATTGGCTGGTTAACAATGAGTAATATGGTTACTATTGGCTGGTTAACAATGGGTAATATGGTTACTATTGGCTGGTTGACAATGGGTAATATGGTTACTATTGGCTGGTTAACAATGGGTAATATGGTTACTATTGGCTGGTTGACAATGGGTAATATGGTTACTATTGGCTGGTTAACAATGAGTAATATGGTTACTATTGGCTGGTTAACAATGAGTAATATGGTTACTATTGGCTGGTTAACAATGAGTAATATGGTTACTATTGGCTGGTTAACAATGGGTAATATGGTTACTATTGGCTGGTTGACAATGGGTAATATGGTTACTATTGGCTGGTTAACAATGGGTAATATGGTTACTATTGGCTGGTTAACAATGGGTAATATGGTTACTATTGGCTGGTTAACAATGGGTAATATGGTTACTATTGGCTGGTTAACAATGGGTAATATGGTTACTATTGGCTGGTTGACAATGGGTAATATGGTTACTATTGGCTGGTTAACAATGAGTAATATGGTTACTATTGGCTGGTTAACAATGAGTAATATGGTTACTATTGGCTGGTTAACAATGAGTAATATGGTTACTATTGGCTGGTTAACAATGAGTAATATGGTTACTATTGGCTGGTTAACAATGAGTAATATGGTTACTATTGGCTGGTTAACAATGAGTAATATGGTTACTATTGGCTGGTTAACAATGAGTAATATGGTTACTATTGGCTGGTTAACAATGGGTAATATGGTTACTATTGGCTGGTTAACAATGGGTAATATGGTTACTATTGGCTGGTTAACAATGAGTAATATGGTTACTATTGGCTGGTTAACAATGAGTAATATGGTTACTATTGGCTGGTTAACAATGAGTAATATGGTTACTATTGGCTGGTTAACAATTAGTAATATGGTTAACAATGCTGTTATTAATTAAGTCTACTTTATGTATGATTTTGGTGGTCTAATGTGCTCTCTCTCTCTCTCTCTCTCTCCCCTCTTATCCCTTTCTCTCCCTGCCCCCCCCCCCCCCCCCCCCTCCTCTATCCCTCTCCCCCACCTCTCTATCTCTCTCTATCTCTCTCTCTCCAGTCACAATGAGCGGAAGGTGACCTGTAAGCATCCAGTCTCTGGTCTTCCTTCACAAGACAACTGCATCTTTGTCGTCAACGAACAGTAAGTCTCTTCTCTCCCACACCCTGACCAGTGGGATGACTGGAACATACATGCCAGTGGAATGACATACCCACAAGTGAACTTACATGCACACACATTAACTTATAATGTCGGATTGGTTTCACCATTCTTTATGCCACAAGATGAATGTCAAAGTGTGAGTTGAAATACAGGGAAGTTTTCCACAAATCACATTCAAATGAAAGTTATAAAACACACAACTTTGTCCTCCAGTAATGCTTGAGGGCCCACGTTACTGTCAGATCATGTCACAGTATATTGCATATTAAATGATGTACTAAATTGGTTGTGTGGTGTTTACATAAAATATTCATACAGTAGTTGAGCATGTATTCACAATGGCATATATTCACAGTTTGAGCTTTTATGCCATTGTAAATTGACGGAGACGCTGTGAGAAGAGTGGCTTTTATGGACTAGAAAGTGTATTGTAATCCTGGAGGCGTTGGAACAAGAAAACCACGGTGGGATCCAGACAGGAGGAGTCTGATCATAGACACCTTCTGATAGTGTCTGAAGGTCACAACACTCAAAACCAGGTTTTAACACACACACACACACAGAGGTATCCTGAAGAGGAAACCTTACAGTTTATCATAACATAATGTAGTATTAACCTTCTTCAGTGGCTGACTGAGAGAGTGACTGACTGACAGACTGAGAGTGACTGACTGACAGTGACTGACTGACAGAGAGTGACTGAGAGAGTGACTGAGAGTGACTGACTTAGGGACTGCGTGAGTGAGTGAGGGACTGCGTGTGTGAGTGAGTGAGGTGAGGGACTGCGTGTGTGAGTGAGTGAGGGACTGCGTGTGTGAGTGAGTGAGGGACTGCGTGTGTGAGTGAGTGAGGGACTGCGTGTGTGAGTGAGTGAGGGACTGTGTGAGTGAGTGAGGGACTGTGTGAGTGAGTGAGAGTGAGTGAGCGAGGGACTGAGTGAGAGAGGGCGAGCGAGGGACTGAGTGAGAGTGAGTGAGCGAGGGACTGAGTGAGAGTGAGTGAGCGAGGGACTGAGTGAGAGTGAGTGAGCGAGGGACTGAGTGAGAGTGAGTGAGCGAGGGACTGAGTGAGAGTGAGTGAGCGAGGGACTGAGTGAGAGTGAGTGAGCGAGGGACTGCGTGAGAGTGAGCGAGGGACTGCGTGAGAGTGAGTGAGGGACTGAGCGAGAGTGAGTGAGTGAGCGAGGGACTGAGTGAGCGAGGGACTGAGTGAGAGAGTGTGTCAGGGAGAGAGAGAGAGTGTGTCAGAGAGTGTGACAGAGTGAGTGACTGACAGTGTGACACAGTGAGTGAATGACAGTGTGACAGAGTGAGTGTCTGACAGAGGGAGAGAGAGAGAGAGCCTGAGCGAGTAACAGAGAGGCAGAGAGTGACTGAGCGACTGAGAGGGAAAGAGTTACTGACTGAGAGAGAGACTTAGAGAGGATGACTGAAAGACTGAAAAAGAGTGACTGACTGAGCGTGACTGAGAGACTGAGAGAGTGACTGACTGAGAGAGTGACTGACAGAGAGTGACTGACAGAGAGAGTGACTGACAGAGAGAGTGACTGACTGAAAGAGTGACTGACTGAGAGACTGAGTGAGTGAGGGAATGACTGAGTGAGTGAGCGGGTCAGAGGAGAGGGAGAGAGAGAGTGCGTGTCAGAGGGAGAGAGAGAGTGCGTGTCAGAGGGAGAGAGAGAGAGCGTGTCAGAGGGAGAGAGAGAGAGAGAGCGTGTCAGAGGGAGAGAGAGAGTGTGTGTGTCAGAGGGAGAGAGAGAGAAGAGTGTCAGAAGGAGAGAGAGAGTGTGTGTGACAGAGTGACAGAGAGAGAGAGTGTGTCAGAGGGAGAGAGAGAGCGTGTCAGAGGGAGAGAGAGAGCGTGTGTGACTGAGAGAGAGAGAGTCAGAGTGACAGAGAGAGTGTGTCAGAGGGGAAGAGAGAAAGAGAGAGTGTCATAGGCAGAGAGAGAGAGAGTGTGTGACAGAGAGTGACAGAGAGAGAATGTGACAGAGAGTCACAGAAAGAGAGTGTGTCAGAGGGAGAGAGAGAGAGTGTGTCAGAGGGAGAGAGAGAGAGAGTTTGTCAGAGGGAGAGAGAGAGTGTCACTGAGAGAGTGACAGAGGGAGAGAGAGAGGGAGTGTGTGTGACTGAGTGACAGAGAGAGAGAGTGTGTCAGAGGGGGAGAGAGAGTGTGTGTGGCTGAGAGAGTGACAGAGAGAGAGTGTGTCAGAGGGAGGGAGAGAGAGAGGGAGTGTCACTGACAGAGTGACAGAGGGAGAGAGTGTGATAGATGGGGAGAGCGAGAGAGAGTGTCACAGAGAGTGACAGAGGGGGAAAGAGAGAGAGTGTGGCAGATGGGGAGAGAGAGAGTGTGACAGATGGGGAGAGAGAGTGTGTGTGACTGAGAGAGTGACAGAGAGAGTGTGTGACTGAGAGAGTGACAGAGAGAGAGAGTGTGTCAGAGGGAGAGAGAGAGAGTGTGTGTGGCTGAGAGAGTGACAGAGAGAGAATGTGACAGAGAGTGACAGAGAGAGTGTGTCAGAAGGAGAGATTGTGTGACTGAGAGAGTGACAGAGAGAGAATGTGACAGAGAGAGAGAGTGTCAGAGGGAGAGAGAGAGTGTGTCACTGAGAGAGTGACAGAGAGAGAGAGTGTGTCAGAGGGAGAGAGAGAGTGTGTGTGGCTGAGAGAGTGACAGAGAGAGAGAGTGTGTCAGAGGGAGAGAGAGAGTGTGTGTGGCTGAGAGAGTGACAGAGAGAGAGAGTGTGTCAGAGGGAGAGAGAGAGTGTGTGTGGCTGAGAGAGTGACAAAGAGAGAGTGTGTGACAGAGGGAGAGAGAGAGAGAGCGTGACAGAGGGAGAGAGAGAGAGAGCATGTCAGAGGGAGAGAGTGTGACAGAGCGTGTGACAGAAACTGAGTCTGAGACAGAGTGACTGACTGAGAGTGACTGATACAGAGTAAGATAGTGAGTGATGGACAGAGAGTGAGTGACGGACACAGAGAGTGAGTGACGGACACAGAGAGTGAGTGACGGACACAGAGAGTGAGTGACGGACACAGAGAGTGAATGACGGACATAGAGAGTGAGTGACGGACACAGAGAGTGAGTGACGGACACAGAGAGTGAGTGACGGACACAGAGAGTGAGTGACGGACACAGAGAGTGAGTGACGGACACAGAGAGTGAGTGACGGACACAAAGAGTGAGTGACAGACACAGAGTGACGGAGAGAGAGAGAGTGAAGGAGACAGAGAGCATGACGGAGACAGAGAGCATGACGGAGACAGAGAGAGAGTGACGGAGACAGAGAGAGAGTGACGGAGACAGAGAGAGAGTGACGGAGACAGAGAGAGCGTGACTGAGACAGAGAGAGCGTGACTGAGACAGAGAGAGCGTGACTGAGACAGAGAGAGCGTGACGGAGACAGAGAGAGCGTGACGGAGACAGAGAGAGCGTGACGGAGACAGAGAGAGCGTGACGGAGAGAGAGAGAGAGCGACGGAGACAGAGAGAGAGCGACGGAGACAGAGAGAGAGCGACGGAGACAGAGAGAGAGAGCGACGGAGACAGAGAGAGAGAGAGCGACGGAGACAGAGAGAGAGAGAGCGACGGAGACAGAGAGAGAGAGAGCGACGGAGACAGAGAGAGCGACGGAGACAGAGAGAGTGCGTGACTGAGACAGAGCGAGTGCGTGACTGAGACAGAGCGAGTGCGTGACTGAGACAGAGCGAGTGCGTGACTGAGACAGAGCGAGTGCGTGACTGAGACAGAGCGAGTGCGTGACTGAGACAGAGCGAGTGCGTGACTGAGACAGAGCGAGTGCGTGACAGAGAGAGTGACAGAGAGGGAGAGTGTGTCAGAGGGAGAGAGAGAAAGAGTATCAGAGGGAGAGAGAGAGTATCATAGAGAGTGACAGAGGGAGAGAGAGAGTGTGACAGAGGGGGAGAGAGAGAGAGAGAGTGTGACAGAGGGGGAGAGAGAGAGAGTGTGACAAAGGGGGAGAGAGAGAGAGTGTGACAGAGGGGGAGAGAGCGAGAGTGTGACAGAGGGGGAGAGAGAGAGAGTGTGACAGAGGGGGAGAGAGAGAGAGTGTGACAGAGGGGGAGAGTGAGAGAGCATGTCAGAGGGAGAGAGTGTGACAGAGCGTGTGACAGAAACTGAGTCTGAGACAGAGTGACTGACTGAGAGTGACTGATACAGAGTAAGATAGTGAGTGATGGACAGAGAGTGAGTGACGGACACAGAGAGTGAGTGACGGACACAGAGAGTGAGTGACGGACACAGAGAGTGAGTGACGGACACAGAGAGTGAGTGACGGACACAGAGAGTGAATGACGGACATAGAGAGTGAGTGACGGACACAGAGAGTGAGTGACGGACACAGAGAGTGAGTGACGGACACAGAGAGTGAGTGACGGACACAGAGAGTGAGTGACGGACACAAAGAGTGAGTGACAGACACAGAGTGACGGAGAGAGAGAGAGTGAAGGAGACAGAGAGCATGACGGAGACAGAGAGCATGACGGAGACAGAGAGCATGACGGAGACAGAGAGAGAGTGACGGAGACAGAGAGAGAGTGACGGAGACAGAGAGAGAGTGACGGAGACAGAGAGAGCGTGACTGAGACAGAGAGAGCGTGACGGAGACAGAGAGAGCGTGACGGAGACAGAGAGAGCGTGACGGAGACAGAGAGAGCGTGACGGAGAGAGAGAGAGAGCGACGGAGACAGAGAGAGAGCGACGGAGACAGAGAGAGAGCGACGGAGACAGAGAGAGAGAGCGACGGAGACAGAGAGAGAGAGAGCGACGGAGACAGAGAGAGAGAGAGCGACGGAGACAGAGAGAGAGAGAGCGACGGAGACAGAGAGAGAGAGCGACGGAGACAGAGAGAGAGAGAGCGACGGAGACAGAGAGAGAGAGAGCGACGGAGACAGAGAGAGAGAGAGCGACGGAGACAGAGAGAGCGACGGAGACAGAGAGAGAGCGACGGAGACAGAGAGAGAGAGCGACGGAGACAGAGAGAGAGAGAGCGACGGAGACAGAGAGAGAGAGAGCGACGGAGACAGAGAGAGAGAGAGCGACGGAGACAGAGAGAGAGAGCGACGGAGACAGAGAGAGAGAGAGCGACGGAGACAGAGAGAGAGAGAGCGACGGAGACAGAGAGAGAGAGAGCGACGGAGACAGAGAGAGCGACGGAGACAGAGCGAGTGCGTGACTGAGACAGAGCGAGTGCGTGACTGAGACAGAGCGAGTGCGTGACTGAGACAGAGCGAGTGCGTGACTGAGACAGAGCGAGTGCGTGACTGAGACAGAGCGAGTGCGTGACTGAGACAGAGCGAGTGCGTGACTGAGACAGAGCGAGTGCGTGACAGAGAGAGTGACAGAGAGGGAGAGTGTGTCAGAGGGAGAGAGAGAAAGAGTATCAGAGGGAGAGAGAGAGTATCATAGAGTGACAGAGGGAGAGAGAGAGTGTGACAGAGGGGGAGAGAGAGAGAGAGAGTGTGACAGAGGGGGAGAGAGAGAGAGTGTGACAAAGGGGGAGAGAGAGAGAGTGTGACAGAGGGGGAGAGAGCGAGAGTGTGACAGAGGGGGAGAGAGAGAGAGTGTGACAGAGGGGGAGAGAGAGAGAGTGTGACAGAGGGGGAGAGTGAGTGTGTGTGACAGAGAGAGTGTGTCAGAGGGAGAGAGAGACAGAGTGTGTGGCTGAGAGAGTGACAGAGAGAGAGAGTGTCAGAGGGAGAGCGTGTGTGACTGAGTGACAGAGAGAGTGTGTGACTGAGAGAGAGAGTGTGTCAGAGGGAGAGAGAGAGTGTGTGGCTGAGAGAGAGTGAGTGACTGAGACAGCAAGAGAGAGAGAGAGTGACTGAGACAGACAGAGAGAGAGAGTGACTGAGAGAGAGTGACTGAGACAGACAGAGAGTGACTGAGTCAGACAGACAGAGAGAGAGTGAGACAGACAGAGAGAGAGTGAGACAGACAGAGAGAGAGTGAGACAGACAGAGAGAGAGTGAGACAGACAGTGAGAGAGTGACTGAGACAGACAGAGAGTGACTGAGACAGACAGAGAGTGACTGAGACAGACAGAGAGTGACTGAGACAGACAGAGAGAGAGTGAGACAGACAGAGAGAGAGTGAGACAGACAGTGAGAGAGTGACTGTGACAGACAGAGAGTGACTGAGACAGACAGAGAGTGACTGAGACAGACAGAGAGTGACTGAGACAGAGAGAGTGACTGTGACAGACAGAGAGAGTGACTGAGACAGACAGAGAGTGACTGAGACAGACAGAGAGTGACTGAGACAGACAGAGAGTGACTGAGACAGAGAGAGTGACTGAGACAGAGAGAGTGACTTAGACACGTACTGAGAGACACGTACTGCGAGACGGAGAGAGACGCGTACTGAGAGCCGGAGAGAGAGATGGAGAAATTGCTTAAGCTTGGCAGCCATTTTCTCACTTTACCTCAAAAACAAAGAATTTAGGCTATTATGCAGTCAGATGCAGTCATGACTCAGTTCGAATCCTATTTTTCTGGATGGAACATTAGGTGTTTTGGAGATTTGTAGTCTGTTCCTTACTTCCTGGCTGTGCCGTTGAGTGATAACCCCCCTCCAATCTGCTCTGCACCCCGTCCCAATTATCCCCTCTGTCACACTCTCCTCCTCAGACTTGGATTAAAATTCCATTTGCTTTTGCGTTTACTTTGTTTTGTTTTAGTTTTGTGAGCATTCCATTGGTTCCATTTCGGCAGGCAAGCTCAATCAAGCCCATCTAAGGTATTTGAAATGATTTCAAATACTATTTGAACCCATGTCTGCTCTTTCTATTAGCACCACACTGAGGCGTCTGAGGATAATATGCAAATATTCTCCTCAGTGTGTAAACTGTTAATTGGGACTGAGGCGAGAAAGTCAAACATAACAGATTGAGGTGTGTTGGTGTCAGACAGAAAGGTTTGTGTGAACGAGGGTCACCTCCGATCACGAGAAGGAAAATGGAAAAGATGCTAAAATGTTTCTTTCATTCCAAACAGCAACTCGACACCACCGCCTTCGCTAGGGTTCTTGGGCTGACTAAGTCTTGACTGCCGGAATGTGTTGGTTTTTCATAATGAAGGCCCACTTTCTATTCAACTCCTTGCACGTTGCGAGAACGACATAACAGAATACTTGAAACAACAGAAAGCAAGTGATGTGTTCGTTCCTCCCAGTGGAAAAACACAACTTCACATCCTGATTATCCAGCGAGCGTCGGCCTATCCGTGAGCGGATAACCAAGCAATGTTAATTTGGCCGGCCTTGTCACTCAGTCTCTCTCTCGGTCTGTCTGAAGACTGTATGATCAATCAATCAAACTTCATTTATATAGCACTTTTCTCACAGCAAATGCATTTCAAGGTGCTTATTTAATCAAATAAAAGGGTGTTAAAAGCTAACACACAGCGTTTCTATGCAAATCTCAACTCAAGATAAATTCGGAAATGAATTACAATAGTAAAAAACAATTGTAAAATAACGGTGGATATGAGAGACTAATGCAGCAGGTGACAAATGGTGATATAATATACTGGATATAGAATCAAATAAATGGAGTGGAGCAACCTCTGCTTTATGGCCAGCACTGCATTCTGAAAGTGTGTTCGCTTAGCGTTCTTTGTACTGAACTGCTGTCCTTGAATCCTGGTCGACACCATCTCCGTTCTCCCAGGTGATTGACACGTCAAAACACCTTTTATGGAACTTTAGTATAAGAATCTTTATAAATCTCTGAAAAGGAAAGTTTCCGAAGCGAATAGGGGATGAAAAGTAATCTACTTCAGATAAATGTCACCTCTCCCTCACACACCTCCACCTTCCCTACAGACGTAATAGAGGGTGTAATGTGGATTAATGGTGTTCTGAAGGAAGCACTCCTCATTGGTAACCGGTTTACACTTCTTCAACCCACACATCCTCTCTCCCTATCAACCTCTCTCTCCATCTCTTTCCACTTGTCGCCCACAGTCCCTCTCTGCCTTTCCGACTCGCCCATATTCCCCCACCCTGCCTCTCTCCCTCTTTCACTCTCCTCCTCATGCTTCGTCTCTCCCTTTGTCCCTCCCACACCCCATACTCCCTCTCTCTCAAACTTTCTTCTCTCTCTCTCTCTCTCTCTTCCCCTTTCCCGCTCTCTCTCTTTCTCAATAGGATCAGTGCTCCTGGTCCAGCCAGACTCTGTAATGAGTTATTTACAGTGTGATAAACCTCTGCTTTAATCTCCTTAGACCCCAGGCACAAACCACTGAGCGCCACTTTATAGTGCAGAAATGTCACTTAGAATAATGTTGTGTTTGTGCCTAATATCCAGACAAAAGAAAGTATTCAAAAGTTAACTCCTTGGCTCATTAGTTTATACCCTTTCACCATTTATATTGTAATACTTTCAAGTGTCTTATTTATTTCCCCAACTTTGATGTCTTCCACTCTTTAATATCTCTGACTCTGAAGGCTCGGCTATGAAAAGCCAACTGACATTTACTCCTGAGGTGCTGACTTGCTGCACCCTCGACAACTACTGTGATTATTATTATTTGACCATGCTGATCATCTATGAACATTTGAACATCTTGGCCATGTTCTGTTATAATCTCCACCCGGCACAGCCAGAAGAGGACTGGCCACCCCTCATAGCCTGGTTCCTCTCTAGGTTTCTTCCTAGGTTTTGGCCTTTCTAGGGAGTTTTTCCTAGCCACCGTGCTTCTACACCTGCATTGCTTGCTGTTTGGGGTTTTAGGCTGGGTTTCTGTACAGCACTTTGTGACATCGGCTGATGTAAAAAGGGCTTCATAAATGCATTTGATTGATTGAATGAATGGAGTCTTAAAGTGGCAATATGTCACTTTTTGGGTGACCTGACCAAATGCACATAGAAAGGTGAGTTATAGAACTATCATTCCACTTGAAAGCAAGTTTAAAAAGTGGTAGATCTGTTTTATGTGAGCTATTTCTATGCTTCCCGTTCTAAAGTTTTGTTTATGCATCTTTTTACTGGCCATGTCTTTCTTCACAACTTATTCAGCACTCAGAATTGGATTCAAAATGTCCGCCACCTCTGCGATGACCCTGGGCCTAAAGGAGAGGCCTTGCTCTCGTCATCCGTCACAGCAACATTTACAGTGTCTTCCGAAAGTGTTCACACCCCTTGACTTTTCTACATTTTGTTGTGTCACAGCCTGAATTTAAAAGGGATTACATTTTAGGTGTCTTGTCTCTGGCCTACACACACTAACCCATAATGTCAAAATGAAATGATGTTTACAAATGAAAAGCTGAAATGTCTTGAGACAATAAGTATTCAACCCCTTGGTTATGGGAAGCCTAAATAAGTTAAGGAGTAAAAATGTGCTTAACAAGTCACATAAGTTGCATGGACTCACTCTGTCCGCAATAATATTGTGTATCATGATTTTGAGTGAATACCTCATCTCTGTATCCCACACATACAATTATCTGTAAGGTCCCTCAGTTGAGTAGTGAATTTCAAACACAGATTCAACCACAAAGACCAGGGAGGTTTTCCGATGCCTCACAAAGAAGGGCACCTATTGGTAGATGGAGTAAACATTTAAAAAGTATCCCTTTGAAAATGGTGAAGTTATTCATTATACTTGAATGGTGTATCAATACACCCATTCGCTACAAAGATACAGGCGTCCTTCCTAACTCAGTTGTTGGAAAGGAAGGAAACCGCTCAGGGATTTTATCATGATGCCAATAGTAAGTTTAAAACAGTTACAGATTTTAATGTCTGTGATAGGAGAAAACTGAGGATGGATGATCAACATTGTAGTTACTCCACAATACTAACCTAAATGACAGAGTGAAAAGAAGGAAGCCTGTGCAGAATAAAACTATTCAAAAACATGTCCTGTTGGCAACAAGGCACTAAAGTAATACTGCTAAAATGTGGCAAAGCAATTCACTTTTTTACCTGAATACAAAGTGTTATGTTTGGGGCAAAACACATCACTGAGTACCACTCTCCATATTTCCAAGCATAGTGATGGCTGCATCATGTTATGGGTATGTTTGTTATCGTTAACGACTGGGGAGTTTTTCAGAATAAAAAATACATGTAATAGACCTAAGCACAGGCAAAATCCTAGACAAAAAACTATTTCAGTCTGCTTTCCAGCAGACACAGCAGGACAATGACCTAAAACACAAGGCCAAATCTACACTGGAGTTGCTTACCAAGAAGACAATGAATGTTCCTGAGTGGCCACGTTACAGTTTTGACTTAAATCTACTTGAATATCTATGGCAAGACCTGAAAATGGTTGTCTAGCTGTGATCATAAACCAATTTGACAGAGCTTAAAGAATATTGAAAATAATAATTGACAAATGTTGCACAATCCAATAGTGGAAAGAGACAGAGAAAGACGCATAGCTGTAATCACTGCTAAAGGTGCTTCTACAAAGTATTGACTCGGGGGGGGATACTTGTGTAAATTTGCTATTTCTGTATTTCATTGTGTGTAGATGGGTGAGATTTTTTTTTTTCAATGAGGACGTGAAAGTCCAGGGACATGAATACTTTCTGAAAGCACTGTACATTCTTCTACATTCCTCTTTTCACTCTCCACTTCCTCGCTCTCTTTCTTCTGTCTCATCTTCCTCTTTCCTCTTTCTTCTCTTGCTCCATCCCTGTCAATCATCCTCTCTGCTTTCTCCCCTATCTTCTTCTCCCACTAAAATATATGATTCAATTCACAGAGAACGTTTACTCCTTGCCACAATTTAAAGCTAGACCAAACTGCAGTTAGGTTTGAGGGGAGGAAGGGGCTGGACAGCAATCAGCTAGTTTCACTCTGTAGGGAAACTGATATTGATATCACAGCACATATGGTGCATGTTAAAGGAAGATGGCAGCATGGGTTGGTATTAAACTGATGGTGGTTTTGCCATCAGAGCTGTTGATATGAACCCTGTCTTGTTTCAAGACCAGATGAGAAAGGACCACTGTATTTGATGCTTGGTGGGAGTCAGCTTTCTGATGTGGTAATTCTCCTGAATACTAGATGTGATAACCACATGAGCCACGTTCAGCATGTGTTAACTGTAAGTGGCTTTGGATAAAAGCCTCTGCAAAATGACCATATGATGATGATATATTTGAACACTGCGTGGCATCCAAATGTGAGCAAGCAAGGGAAGAAGCCCTGAAGCTAGGGGCTATGCAGGGGGCAGCCTTCATGTGGCACAGGGAGAGAGAGACTGGTGGTAGGAAGTAGGAAAGGAGAAGGGACTGTCCTCCCAACAAACCCATCCCTTACTTACAGTACAGAGCTGCCAGTAGCCTAGAGGGGAACAGTCAATTAGCGCTAGGTAATGGTCTTATGTAATATAAACCGCAACGGTCCTCTGTAGCTCAGTTGGAAGAGCACGGAGCTTGCAACACCAGGATAGTGGGTTCGATTACCGGGACCACCCGTACGAATGACTAAGCTTTGGATAAAAGTGTCTGCTAAATGGCATATATTAATGCAATTGTAATGTTCTCTTCACGATGGATATTCAGTGAAAAGCATCTAGAGAGTGTGTAGCCTGAGAACGTCCCTGAAGACTACAATTATAGTTTCAGTTTGATGTGAATGTTTATTTGTTAAATGTCACGATTACATATAATTAGTTTATCACGTGTTTGATATTTTCAGGTTATATTGTTTGATATTATTCTTTAATTCAGTTCATTTTGTTTCCTTCCCTTTTTGTTTTCTAGCGTGACTTCTGCAAAACTTGTCCACCCTGTTACAGATCCTGTCACAGTCAACCCTGTTACGGTCAACCCTGTTACGGTCAACCCCGTTACAGATCCTGTCACAGTCAACCCTGTCACAGTCAACCCGGTTACACACCCGGTTGCAGACCCTGTATCAAACAGGTAATATAGTATACATGCCTATTGGCTGGATGGATGCTTTGCTCTTCCTTGCTATTAAGCATAAGCCTCTTCATCTGTCTTTCTGTGGAGAACCCCAGCTAATTCATCTCTCTGGAAGTCCTGCCTCTACCGCTGTCTCATTAAGTCAGTCCAACCACTAACCCGTATGCTGCGTGTGCCGTGTGTTGGGTTGCCTGAAATCCTGCTATGCATTGCTAATGCTAAGATGTGAAAGATTTATTTGTGCCTTCCGATTTGTCTTTAAGTATATTTAATAGAAAAAATTAAGCTTAGCTCTCATCGTGTGTGTGTGTGTGTGTGTGTGTGTGTGTGTGTGTGTGTGTGTGTGTGTGTGTGTGTGTGTGTGTGTGTGTGTGTGTGTGTGTGTGTGTGTGTGTGTGTGTGTGTGTGTGTGATCGCAACGGGTGAAATACATTGTGTCTCCGAGCCTGAGTCAATTTATAGAATTGTTCCTCGCAACGGGGTCTACCATTTACCTCTCAGATAACGATAGCCTCAGTGTTCAGACTGACACACAGTCACTAGTTATTTAGCTAAACAGACCCTGCATAGACAGACAGCATACATGGGTTCAAATAGTATTTGCTTTCATTCAAATACTTAATCATTGATTGAGCTTGCTTGGCGCAATGGATTTGTCAGGGAGATGTAAAACTCTGTCCATTTGATTCTCCAGACAGAAAGAAGTATTGGAAAGAAAACCGATACTATTTGAACCCAGGTCTTTCGGACAGTAACAAACTACAATGCAGCTTTAAGAAATGCTTCACTTCTAAGGCATGTTTTGTAACCTTTATCTTCATTTTCCTCTCTTATCCTCTCTGCTGACACACTAACACACATAGGGGCCATTGATCATGAGGCAGAGGCTGTATGATCTGGGAGCCTGGCTGTGTGGGTCGACAGCGCTTCTCAGAGAGGTCATACTCCGGTTTACTCCTAGAGATTTCTGCTAGCAGAGGTAACAGAGAGAGAGAGAGAGAGAGAGAGAGAGAGGGTGTGTGGGGGGGGAAAGGAGGGGAAGGTGGAGCCATACAGATGGCGGGAGAGATAAAGACCTGGGGGAGATAGAGAAGCATCATTAAGGCGAGAGAGGAACAAAGAGATCTATAGAAAAGGAAAACGAGAGAGTGAAAAGTGACAAAGAGAGTGATTGCCTATAGAAAGGCTGTATGATCTAAGCATGATTTGTATGAGTCACTCTTCAGTTCTTTTGATGTTGTCACCAGGACTGATGTCATCCACTCCTACAGGAGTCAATTGCCCCGCAATTCACAGACCTATTCACTGGGCCTGCCTCTGACGCACTTGGAAATGCTTGAAATGCACATACACACACTTTAATGCTGGAAAGCTTTGACTGGAGACAAGCGTTGAAGTTGGAAACTTTCCAGGTTCAGCTAAGAAGAGTGTCATTTAACCTTTCTGATCTCCCCATCCCGGATCCGGGATCGTGAATACAGACTCAAGCTCATTACCATAACGCAACGTTAACTATTCATGAAAATCGCAAATGAAATGAAATAAATATGCTAGCTCTCAAGCTTAGCCTTTTGTTAACAACACTGTCATCTCAGATTTTCAAAATATGCTTCTCAACCATTGCAAAACAAGCATTTGTGTAACAGTATTGATGGCTAACGTAGCATTTAGCATAGCATTTAGCGTTAGCATTCAGCTGGCAACATTTTATTTATTTATTTATTTTTTTGAATTTTTACCCCTTTTTCTCCCCAATTTCGTAGTATCCAATTGTTGTAGTAGCTACTATCTTGTCTCATCGCTACAACTCCCGTACGGGCTCGGGAGAGACAAAGGTTGAAAGTCATGCGTCCTCCGATACACAACCAACCAAGCCGCTGCTTCTTTAACACAGCGCACATCCAACCCGGAAGCCAGCCGCACCAATGCGCCGGAGGAAACACCGTGCACCTGGCCACCTTGGCTAGCGTACACTGCGCCCAGCCCGCCACAGGAGTCGCTGGTGCGCGATGAGACAAGGACACCCCTACCGACCAAGCCCTCCCTAACCCGGGCGACGCTAGGCCAATTGTGCGTCGCCCCACGGACCTCCCGGTCGCGGCCGGTTACGACAGAGCCTGGGCGCGAACCCAGGACTCTGATGGCACAGCTGGCGCTGCAGTACAGCGCCCTTAACCACTGCGCCACCCGGGAGGCTAGCTGGCAACATTTACACAAAAAAACAAAAGCATTCAAATAAAATCATTTACCTTTGAAGAACTTCAGATGTTTTCAATGAGGAGACTCTCAGATAGCAAATGTTCAGTTTTTCCTGAAAGATTATTTGTTTAGGACAAATCGCTCCGTTTTCTGCGTCACGTTTAGCTACGAAAAAACCCCTGTATCCAGGATTGTGTAAATCTATCAGCAAGCTCATTAGCATAACACAACGTTAACTATTCATAAAAATGGCTAATGAAATGAAATTAATCTATTTGCTCTCAAGCTTAGCCTTTTGTTAACAACACTGTCATCTCAGATTTTCAAAATATGCTTTTGAACCATAGCTAAACAAGCATTTGTGTAAGAGTAGTGATAGCCTAGCATTGCATTAAGCCTAGCATTCAGCATGCAACATTTTCCACAAAAAACCATAAAAGCATTCAAATAAAATAATTTACCTTTGAAGAACTTCAGATGTTTTCAATGAGGAGACTCTGTTAGATAGCAAATGTTCCGTTTTTACAAAAAATATTATTTGTGTCGACTAATCACTCCGTTTTGTTCATCGCGTTTGGGTAAGAAAAAAAAAAAGAAAAAAAAGTCATTAAAACGCAAACTTTTTTCCAAATGAACTCCATAATATCGACAGAAACATGGCAAACGATGTTTAGAATCAATCCTCAAGGTGTTTTTCACATATCTATCGACGATAAAATCCATCGTGGCAGTTTACTTTCAATTCTGAAGAAATGGAACGCGCATGGACTTACTGATTACGCACACAGGACACCGGGCGGGACACCAGGTAAATGTAGTCTCTTATGGTCAATCTTCCAATGATATGCCTACAAATACGTCACAATGCTGCAGACACCTCAGGGAATATACAGAAAGCGCAGGCTCATTCCTGGCGCATTCACAGCCATATAAGGAGACATTGGAACACAGCGCCTTCAGAATCCGGGGCATTTCCTGTATGAAACATCATCTTGGTTTCGCCTGTTGCATTAGTTCTGGGGCACGCACAGATAATATCTTTGCAGTTTTTGAGACGTCAGAGTTGTGTCTTTCCAAGGCTGTCAATTCCATGCATAGTCAAGCATCTTTTCGTGACAAAATATTGCGCTTAAAACGGGCACGTCTTTTTATCCAATAATGACACAACGCCCCTATAGGTTCAAGAGGTTAATATCTGTTAATATCCCTCATTCTCTCACAGATGCTTGAATTAACTCGTGATAATCCGTGTTGGCTTGGAAGGTCACGCACGTTTCACCAGCCCACAGAAACATAATTTAAGCATTTGGGGAATACCCCGGGCATGCGTTGTGTAAAGGAATGGAAAGCCGCAATGGAGATTAATCCTGTCAAATGGGCTGTGAAGACAATTATTCACTTTGAAGATAATAACGTCTAAATATCGGTCTAGCAATTCACTATAAATAGGTTTTTAATGTTGATCTATACTGAGTGTACAAACCATTAGGAACACCTGCTCTTTCCGTGACATAGACTGAGCAGGGGAGGAGACGGGTTAAAGAAGGATTTTTAAGCCTTGAGACTTGGGCAAGACAAAAGATTTAAGTGCCTTTGAATGGGATATGGTAGTAGGTGCCAGGCGCACCGGTTTGAGGGTGTCAAGAACTGCAGCGCTGCTGTTTCCCGTGTGTATCAAGAATGGTCAAACCAACCAACGGACATCCAGCCAACTTGACACAGCTGTGCGAAGCATTGGAGTCGTCCCTGTGGGATGCGGTCGACACCTTGTAAAAGGTCGACACCTTGCAAAAGGGGGTGCAGGAAGGTGTTCCTAATGTTTTGTGCGCTCCGTGTGTTGTTAAGAATGTATGTTGTGTGTAAGTAAACAGCAGCCGTTGCTGTCCTAATTGTGGCCTGGCCTTTGTGTTTTTGAACGCCAAGCTGAACTGATGTGTGCCTGTGAAGTAACCTTGCCCCTACGTTCACATGTCTTAAGTCACGTTCACATACCTGTCATAACAATCCTGTTATAATCCCCTGTCCTGTCTGACCAGTCCTGCAACGTCCCTGCATGCAAGCATCATGCACATGGTCCAAACATGTCACAGACTCTGACGGACATACAGGCTGACCTGTTTCTATGGCGGGTTGGAGAGGTGGCGATTACAGTAGATTAGAGGAATGGGCTAAGCGAAAATGTAGGATAATATTTGTCAAGCTTCAGGGAATGATAGCTGGCAGGAGAGGGGAGAGTGGATTGTCATACCTTATCTGTTACCAGAGCTGAAATCAGCGGTGTACCCTCATGTTCAAGGTGTTTGTTCCTGTGAGGTGGGGACCTTAAACCCAGCTTTACTATCTCCCAGACAGACCGATACAGATATTCTCTCGACCCCTCTCCACGCTCCAGAGATCACAGAATACAGGCTCAGAGATCACAGAATACAGGCCACTGCTCAGAGACAATACTGATCTGAATACAACTCTAGATCTATCAACTCTGCAAATAGGAAGATTTATAGGCGAGCCTAGCTTATTTTTTGTTACTGTTGTTATAAGCATTACAATCTTTTATGGTGCTGGGTAGTTTATCCTGGGGGTCCTTGAACTTTCCTGCATTTGGTATTGGCCTTCCACTGGACTGGGACATGCACTTTGAGGCCATTTAGTTTGTCAGGCAAAGTTGTCAGGCGATTTAAAGTGGCCTGACTTGGAGGAATATATCAGATGTGAGACGGAGTGAGTAATTGGTTTGATTTATGGGGCCTGCCTCTTGTTGCCTTCTCTCTCTCTCTCTCTCTCTCTCTCTCTCTCTCTCTCTCTCTCTCTCTCTTTCTCTAACGGCAGGGTTTGGCTCTAACAGAGATGGGCTCTCATTGTCGTTGTAGTTTAAACTGGCGAACCGATAGAGCTAGACAGGCTTGGCCATTAGGCAGCTTATTCGCAGAGCAATCAGTGTCATGCACACAGCTGCAACCGCGTCGCCTCTTAAACCCGCCCATTAATCCCACAGAAGTTGAGTCCCAGCCTCATTTGTGTAGTCTTGTCGCATTTCTCATGTCCTCCTGCATTTCTCTGTCTCCCCCCCCCCCCCCCAGGCCAAAGGCTCCAGAGCAGGCTCCATCAGAGGAGAGCGACCGAGTGAAGAAGGAGCGCCCGATGAGCACCATGAGCCAGGCGTCTAACTACACAGGAGGGTCAGACTACAGCACCTACCCTGGCAGCAGCCCCGCCACACGGGTAAGAGCTCCACTTCGGCCTGTACACCCTACCCCTAACAGGCCACTAGACCCATGCCCTAAGCACGAGTATAGATCTGAGAGGGTTAGAAGTTGGTGGTTCCTAAAGAGCACATGGATGCCACTGTAATGGATGTCATGCAATTCTGGTCCATGTACAAGGACCGGGTTGGATTAATGTACTGTAACAAGAGTGATTTGGCTAATAGGGGCCTGTGAGAGGGGAGACAGAGGTCCCAGTTCTGGGATTTTGAGAGGTGTCTTGTGGGGTCAGTGCTCGCTCCCATTTTCTCCATTAGTTCAATGTTATGAGAGCCGTATTAGTCCACAGAGAGTATCAGAACAGGGACTCTACATTAGATAAAATATGCTGGATTATCCCAGCCCTGTCACAGCTTCACAGTTCATAAATGCTTAATAGACTGGTGTATAAATATGCATGCTTTGATCAAATGAAAAGCATGCTTTCATGAATTAATGATGTTTTACTTCTGCTTACACTGACCAAAGGTATTGCTTGGTGGCATGTATTTATTAATGAGCTGTAATTATTGATGAGTTACCATAGAGCACCACGGTGGAGGTGTCATAATACCCATAAAATCGAGCGGTCAAATGGTCCCCCACCCCCACCCCCAAAAAAGAAATGTCATGCTAATTAGGCTATCATAAAGAACTACAAATACCATGATGCTCTGGATTCGAACCATTTCCCTGTTTGATTGCTAGATTTTATGGTTATTATGACATACTGTGGAACTCTATTGTGGGTCGAGCTACTGTAGCGCTATGCTCTGCTGCTGTAGGGGTGGATAGACGGTTCTGCAATGCTGTAAATGAGTCTCTCTCTTGCTCTCTCACTCTCTCTGTCTCTCTCTGTATCTATCTCTCTCTTTCTCTCCCTCTCTCAGTAAAGATGGTCTTGTAGAATGGGCTAGTTTAATGAGGTGAATACTGTACCTCTTCCTTCAGTTGCTTTTGGACTTTGTTTGTTTATTAACACCAAAAAGCCAAATGCATGTTAACGGGCTTCACCTATATTTACTGCTGAAGGAGGATATTTTGAATGAATTTGTAACTCTCCTCCTCTAATTATGCAACTTCAGAAATGTATTTGTGTATATATACTGAACGAAAAATAGAAACGCAACATGAAACAATTTCAACGATTTTACTGAGTTTACAGTTCATATAAGGAAATCAAGTCAAACTGAAATAAATTCGTTAGGCCCTAATCTTTTGATTTCACCTGACTGGGCAGGGGTGGGCCATGGGTGGGTCTGGGAGGGCATAGGCACGTCCACTGGGGAGTCAGGCCCAGCCAGTCAGAATGAGTTTTTCTCCACGAAAGGGCTTTATTACAGACAGAAATACTCTTCAATTTCATCAGCTGTCCGGGTGGCTGGTCTCAGACGTCCCGCAGGTGAAGACGCCGGATGTGGTAGTCCTGGGCTGGCGTGGTTACACGTGGTCTGCTGTTCAGGCCGGTTGGATGTACTGCCAAATTCTCTAAAACGACGTTGGAGTCGGTTTATGGTAGAGAAATGAACATTAAATTCTCTGGCAACAGCTCTGGTGGACATTCCAGCTGTCATAATGCCAATTGCACGCTCCCTCAAAACTTGAGACATCTGTGGCATTGTGTTGTGTGACAAAACTGCACATTTTAGAGTGGCCTTTTATTGTCCCCAGATATACAGTCTATGGCTATAAACAAACAAATTAGAAGTTTTGAAATGGCCTAGTCAGAGTCCTGACCTAATCCCAATTAAATTGTTGTGGCAGGACATGAAACAAGCAGTTCATCCTTGAAAACCCAAGGATAACATTCAGTATCAAAAATATACAAAAATTAAGAAAATCAGAAAGGGGGCAAATACCTTTTTCACGGCACTGTGTATAAATGTTTTTACATACTGACAGTTTATCTATTTACATTTTCAGCCTTCAAGGTCTTACAAAAAGGTCCACAACTTTGGCAAGAGGTCCAACTCTATTAAGAGGAACCCCAATGCCCCGGCGGTCAAGAGCAACTGGCTTTACAAACAGGTATTGGAAAGTTTGTACATCATTTGTAGTTCCCAGAATAGAAGAACTTGACTAAATGACTTCTTCATTGCAATTGACTCTCAAAATAGTCCAGAGAATTGCAGAACCTGAGCGGATCAAATGGCTGATTGCAGTATGTATGAGGATGAGTTGGTGTTGGTGGAAGTGTGCAGCCTACACAGGCTTCCTCGGTGGGTTGAGGAGAGAGTCTGTGTGACAGGGCTTTGAGGGGATAGCCACCTGCACACACACATACAATTCTAAAACTGATACAATTGTTATTTTTCCTCATCAAATTACACACAATAACCCATAATGACAAAAGCAAAAACAAGTTTAGACAAAATATCACATTTACATAAGTATTCAGACCCTTCACTCAGTACTTTGTCGAAGCACCTTTGGCAGCGATTACAGTATCGAGTCATCTTGGGTATGACTCTACAAGCTTGGCACACCTGTACTTGGGTGTCTTCTCTGCAGATCCTTGGATGGGGAGCGTTGCTGCACAGCTATTTTCAGGTCTCTCCAGAGATGTTCGATTGGGTTCAATCCGCGCTCTGGTTGGGCCACTATAGAACATTCAGAGACTTGTCCCAAAGCCACTCCTGCAGTGTCTTGGCTGTGTGCTTAGGGTCATTGTCCTGTTGAAAGGTGAACCTTCGCCCCAGTCTGAGGTCCTGAGCGCTCTGGAGCCGGTTTTCATCAAGGATCTCTCTGTACTTTGCTCCGTTCATCTTTGCCTCGATCCTGACTAGTCTCCCAGTCCCTGCCGCTGAAAAACATCCCCACAGCATGATGCTGCCACCATCATGCTTCACCGTAGGGATAGTGCCAGGTTTCTTCCATAAGTGAAGCTTGGCATTCAGGCCAAAGAGTTCAATCTTGATTTCATCAGGCCAGACAATCTTGTTTCTCATGGTCTGAGAGTCTTTAGGTGCCTTATGGCAAACTCCACGCGAGCTGTCATGTACCTTTTTACTGAGGAGTGGCTTCTGTCTAGCCCCATAAAGGCCTGATTGGTGGAGTGCTGCAGAGATGCTTGTCCTTCTGGAAGGTTCTCCCATCTCCACAGAGGAACTCTGGAGCTCTGTGAGTGACCATCGGGTTCTTGGTCACCTCCCTAACCAAGGCCCTTCTCCCCCGATTGATCAGTTTGGCCAAGCTTCCATGTTTTGGTACCCTTCCCCAGATCTGTGCCTCAATCCTGTCTCAGAGCTCTACGGACATTTCCTTTGACCTCATGGCTTGGTTTTTGCTCTGACATGCACTGTCAACCTTATATAGACAGGTGTGTGCCTTTCCAAATAATTTCCAATCAATTGAATTTACCACAGGTGGACAATCAGGTTGTAGAAACAGCTCAAGATGATCAATCGAAACAGGGTCTACCTGAGCTCAATTTAGAGTCTTTACTTATGTAAATAAGGTATTTCGGTTGTTTTATTTCGCTTTGTCATTGTGGGTTATTGTGTGTAGATTGATGAGGATTTTTATTTATTTAATCCATTATAGAATAAGGCTGTAATGTAACAAAGTGGAAAAAGTCAAGGGGTCTGAATACTTTCTGAAGGGACTGTATACACACACACACACACACACACACACACACACACACACACACACACAGACAGAGACACAGACACACAGACACAGATACTCAAAGGGAACTTGACAATGTCATAGGGGTTTATCCAGGCTTATCACAACCGGCCAGGATTGGGAGTCCCATAGGGGGGGCGCACAATTGGCCCAGCGTCGTCCGGGTTTGGCCGGTGTAGGCCGTCATTGTAAATAAGAATTTGTTCTTAACTGATGTCTGGGTAGGTTCCTTGTTCCTTGTCAATCATTGGCTTATTGGGGAAATCAGCAATCGGACAATATCTTTAAGTAAATCAATCAAACCTTTATTAATGCAATTGCAGATAGAAGTTGACAACGGAAACACAACACCTGTGTTTCAGACTAAGTTCTGCACCCCACCTAAGGGCCCAGCAGATTTTATACATGTGATCACTCCCTGCTCATATGCTCACCTACGTCAATGTATGTATGCAGCAATATGCTGAGGTTACCTTATAAGGTAACCTAGTACACTAGCTTCTCTGAATTCATTAGCATTGTCTACTGTCACACAAGATCAACATGTCAAAACCAGACAGTGGTTACTTCTCTTTATCTAGTTTCGGTCTGACTCAGACCTAGTCTGCAAGCACAGTCTCACGACAACCAGGGCTTAACCACAAAGACTAATATAGATGGCTTGTGCAACGTATAGTGGCAGAGCAACTGTATCTTATTATAAGGCCTGCAGCAAAACGTATGAATCTTAAGGTCCCCTTAATTAATAATGGGGAGGGTCTTTGGGACCCTAACCCCTTCACGGACTTGCCTAGTAAAGGTTAAATGTGTAACATCAGACTCACACACAGACGCCCAGCTATCTATTTACCAGGGACATCCTCATTCATATTCAGAAAGAGATACATTCACTTTGAATCTGTATTCCCAGACAATGGATTGAAATCAGATTGGATTTGGGGGGGGGGGGGGAGTGGCCTCATCTCTTGTTATCTGGCAATTGTATTCAGTCTAAATGTTGATGCATCATTTTGTCATTCTCATTTACATAGCCTTAGTCTTTTGTTTTAGTTAATACTGATATGGTGGCCTGGTCCCTCAAGCAAAGTGACAACCATCCTTGATTGGATGTAGCTTTCTCTCTTTCTCTCTGTCTCAATTAATCAGGTCACTTTACAGACTTGCTCGACCAACCTTGTGGTGGCTCAGCTATTTTGCTCATTATCTTTCAACCTGTACAATGCAACTTGAGCATTTCCTCTCCCTCACCAAGCTCTGGCTGTGGGTCAATTTGTCAATGTGTCTCGACCCCCTAGCACACACAGTACACAAACACACCCACACTCACTCACAACGATCAACATTAGCATCACTCAGTTTCCAACCAGAGTTGAGCTGTTGTCAATAACCTTTCTCCTACGCGCTTCCCTCTCTACCATGCTGAATTACCCTTTCAAAGCTGCATTGATTCTCTCGCGAAAGACTTGCCTTTTCTCCTTCTCAAACCTGACAACCAAAGTCTTCTCTTAAAGGGGACATATTTTATTTATGATGGCAAGGCTTTGTACTCCTACTCATGCATCAAGAGAAGCTGAAAATGAAAACAAGAAAAACACAAAACAGTCTTTAGATTATTTATGTTATGAATAAAAAAGAAAGGCAACGTTAGAAGAGAAGCCATTATTGTTTTAGAGAAAAGATTGGAGCTTATTATCTAGAGACTAAAGGCAACTAAAGAGCGTACACACA
This sequence comes from Oncorhynchus clarkii lewisi, assembly GCF_045791955.1. Lineage (NCBI taxonomy): Eukaryota > Metazoa > Chordata > Actinopteri > Salmoniformes > Salmonidae > Oncorhynchus > Oncorhynchus clarkii. The sequence continues at coordinate 12,688,776 of NC_092179.1, read as the reverse complement.
GCTATAAAAACAGAAATTGGAAACTTGTCTGGTAGTTATTAAAAATATAAATTTAAATAGGGCCAATTAGCTTCAGTGGGAGGAGATAGCTGTGGTTAATGAAACCGTCTGGGATCAGAGGGAGTGTGTACGTTGCTTCCTGAACTCCGTGACAGAGTTGGCCACTCCGAGCTGGAGGGACAGCAGGGTGTGCAGGATTTGGTTCTAGCCTAGCTATACTTACGCATCTCATTCAGCAAATCAAGGTAGGTCTAGATGGAAAACAAGCACAGCCTATAGGTATCCAGGACCAGTATTGAGGAACACCGCTCCATGCACTAGATCTGATAGCGGATGCTTGAATAGATGGAAGCAATTTGCCATTTATTGTCGAAAGGCTCACCTAGCTTATCAGAGGGCAAGGAAGCGCTTCTACAACACGTTTTACTCTGTCTCAGTATCTGATTGGATTCTCCCATCTTCTGTTACCCTGTAGGACAGCACAGGGATGAAGCTATGGAAGAAGAGGTGGTTTGTGCTGTCTGACATGTGCCTGTTTTACTACAGAGGTGAGACACACACACACACACACACACTCAAAACGCAACACACGGTCAAAGTTTGAGTATAGGACATCCACCAGGTGCATCATAGCTAGCAGTAAAAGGCAAACGTATTTGCTGCAGACGTAGACATAACACAATTCTCCCAGGTTTCAGAGAGTTTAATTTCCATAAATTGTTCAATTAAATGGTCCCGGAGTGCAATCAGCCAGCTCTTTCATGACATGCCCAGAGGGGAATTTCCTGTTTATTGGCAAACCAAGAGACGAGAGAAGAGTTCTTAAAAGAGTGTTGACGTGCTATGCTTTCTGATAACAACATCTAGCTCTCTCACGCGCTCTTATCATCTTCACTCACTTCATTTGAACTTAAGTTCCGTCTGTCAATGAGTTTTCAGGGGTAAGGTTTTGACTAGGAATTGTGTCTATCTGAAGGCAGGAAGGAAAGAGGTTGTTGGGGGAATATGAATGACCATGTCTGATTTGACTGATGGTTCTGCTCTGGTCAGGATCTCTGTCGCCACAGAATGATCAAATCAAATCTATTCATATCATCACATAGCTTAAAGGTTAAGGTCACCTTGCTTCGTCTTTGTAGAATCTAGTGAAACGTTGTTGTTCACATGTGCTGGATACAACAGGTGTTGTAGACTTGACAGTGCACTGCTTAATTACAAGCCCATTCCCAACAGTGCAGTTAAAAAAAGAAGACACATATTTGCTAAAGAAAAAGGAAAATAGGAACACAATAAAAATATAACAAGGCTATATAGAAGGACTACCGGTACCGAGTCAATGTGCAGGGGTACGAGGTAGGTCATTGAGCTAATACAGTATGTGCATTTGGGTAGAGGTGCAGCTTTCAGGGGGAGGAGGAGCTGCGTTCTCATTTCATCTTCTCGATCTCTCTCCCTCTCCTCAGTTAATAATGCAGCAGTAGAGAGAGAGCGGGGCAGACGCAGGGATGGAGAGCTGCGGGGAATTCTGCTGTACTTGCCTGTTTAAAGTAAACCCTGAAGCTGGGTTTGGGCTCTGTTGGTTTTGCTGCAGTCATGCTGCACTCTACAGATGGTGTGTTACAACACAGTGTAGGCATTATACAACCCAGCTTTACGTAACACTCTGACAAGCAAGAGGGATCGATTCCATCATTGTTTACTTGTCTCTCTTTGATGCTATGCTATCACACCCCAGTTAGTGTGTTTGTTTACCAAGTTGCACTGTTAGGATTCAATTTGACTGTGAAATTATAGATGTTTGGCAAAGCTGCCCGAGGAGAAACGGGTTTGTTGCTCCATCTGGTTTGGGTACCCTACTGTGTAACATGCTGTAAGCCCGGGATTTGGGGGGTTCTTAGTAAAGAAAGAAAGTGAACATCCCGCCATGCTCTGATAAACTCCAGACTAAATGGTCCTATCTGAGACGGTTAACACACCCAGACCGAGGATAAGGCGTCAGAACTTCTTAGGCACCTTTTATGTTTCCGGTACATCCAGTGTCCACTGTCCTGTTAGAATGCTGATAGTTCCCCTCCTATGATCTCTCCTGACTTTTCTCCGCCAGATGGACCATAATGCACTATTCCACAGCCTGCATCGACATTGTAAACCATATATGACGATTCTTCTCGTCCTCTGTCCTGCAGATGAGAAGGAGGAGGGCATCCTGGGAAGTATCCTGCTGCCCAGCTTCCACATCTCCATGCTGTCTGTCGACGACCACGTCAGCAGGAAATACGCCTTCAAGGTCAGTACTGTACACACAGACACAGCCATATAAAGGACGCTGCGCTTCCGCGAGTGGACGGCCTAGGTGGTTGCAATGCGGAGCCCGAAAAATAACTTGGGAAAAATGTTTAGGGGGGGTACTTGTTTACTTGTTACTGAAGGCAAATCTATAATCCGTAACTCCTTGTCCGTCGGGCTGGATTGTATAATGTATGGATATCTGTATAGACAGCGGTAGGTTACGCGGAAGCACGTCTTCCCGCTGTATACCACAGCAGAGTTATTGCTTTTGTACTGAGTTTTTGTAGTGCTATGTATCAACAGCCATTGTCAGACAATCCCGTAGGGGTACGAAGCTTTGGTGAGCATCAACTGGTCACTCGCGTCGCGATATCGTGGAGGATTTGAATAGTTCAGCTTTAGTCCCGCCCTGTTCAGATCCCTCATGCTAGCATCGCTCAACGGTCCATCGCCCACTCTGCTTCTCTCTCTTTCCTTCCATTGAAAGTGAATGGCTTCCGATGTTTCACCGCGTGATGCTGCTTTCTAGTGTATGAAACACTGTGACACACACACTTCTCTGCGCTTTTGGTCTTTCCTTTCAGAGAATCTCTGAAAATGTGTTTGTATATGGAGAGCTCTTTGTGTGTAGATCCATGATAAAGTCAATAGATTTTCTAGTCTCACTTGGCAAGAGGGTGATTGGAGCAAGATGGGCAGAGAGAGAATATGAAGGAAAGTATATACTGATAGAATGCTATATCCACCTTCTGAGCATGTTATCCTCACATACTGTTTCACACAAGTCATCACAGTCAACACCGGTTCACTCCGACACATTGACACCGTCTATAACACAGTAACAAACCCATCCGTTCTCTACTCCCCCACATCCCCTACTGTCTGTCCTCTCCTCTGATGTGTGTTAGGGCGCATCCCAAATGGCACCCTATTCCCTATATAGTACACTAGGCCTGATCTAAAGTAGTGTACTATACAGTGCCTTGCAAAAGTATTCATCCCCCTTGGCATTTTTCCTATTTTGTTGCATTACAAACTGTAATTTGAATGGGTTTTTATTTGGATTTCATGTAATGGACATACACAACATAGTCCAAATTAGTCAAGTAAAATTTTCTAAATAACTTGTTTCAATACATTCAATAAATTTTAATGGAAAAGTGGTGCGTGCATTCACCCCCTTTGCTATGAAGCCCCTAAATAAGATATGGTGCAACCAATTACTTTCAGAAGTCACATAATTAGTTAAATAATGTCCACCTGTGTGCAATCTAAGTTTCACATGGTCTGTCACATGATCTCAGTATACAGTGGGGAGAACAAGTATTTGATACACTGCCGATTTTGCAGGTTTTCCTACTTACAAAGCATGTAGAGGTCTGTAACGGAGCACCATTAAATCCATTATTACAAAATGGAAAGAATATGGCACCACAACAAACCTGCCAAGAGAGGGCCGCCCACCAAAACTCACGGACCAGGCAAGGAGGGCATTAACTAGAGGCAACAAAGAGACCAAAGATAACCCTGAAGGAGCTGCAAAGCTCCACAGTGGAGATTAGAGTATCTGTCCATAGACCCACTTTAAGACGTACACTCCATAGAGCTGAGCTTTACGGAAGAGTGGCCAGAAAAAAGCCATTGCTTATTGGAAAAAATAAGCAAACACGTTTGGTGTTTGCCAAGAAGCATGTGGGAGACTCCCCAAACATATGGAAGAAGGTACTCTGGTTAGATGAGACTAAAATTGAGCTTTTTGGCCATCAAGGAAAACGCTACAGTGCCCTGCGAAAGTACTCGGCCCCCTTGAACTTTGCGACCTTTTGCCACATTTCAGGCTTCAAACATAAAGATATAAAACTGTATTTTTTTGTGAAGAATCAACAACAAGTGGGACACAATCATGAAGTGGAACGACATTTATTGGATATTTCAAACGTTTTTAACAAATCAAAAACTGAAAAATTGGGCGTGCAAAATTATTCAGCCCCCTTAAGTTAATACTTTGTAGCGCCACCTTTTGCTGCGATTACAGCTGTAAGTCGCTTGGGGTATGTCTCTATCAGTTTTGCACATCGAGAGACTGACATTTTTTCCCATTCCTCCTTGCAAAACAGCTCGAGCTCAGTGAGGTTGGATGGAGAGCATTTGTGAACAGCAGTTTTCAGTTCTTTCCACAGATTCTCGATTGGATTCAGGTCTGGACTTTGACTTGGCCATTCTAACACCTGGATATGTTTATTTTTGAACCATTCCATTGTAGATTTTGCTTTATGTTTTGGATCATTGTCTTGTTGGAAGACAAATCTCCGTCCCAGTCTCAGGTCTTTTGCAGACTCCATCAGGTTTTCTTCCAGAATGGTCCTGTATTTGGCTCCATCCATCTTCCCATCAATTTTAACCATCTTCCCTGTCCCTGCTGAAGAAAAGCAGGCCCAAACCATGATGCTGCCACCACCATGTTTGACAGTAGGGATGGTGTGTTCAGCTGTGTTGTTTTTACGCCAAACATAACGTTTTGCATTGTTGCCAAAAAGTTAAATTTTGGTTTCATCTGACCAGAGCACCTTCTTCCACATGTTTGGTGTGTCTCCCAGGTGGCTTGTGGCAAACTTTAAAAAACACTTTTTATGGATATCTTTAAGAAATGGCTTTCTTCTTGCCAGTCTTCCATAAAAGCCAGATTTGTGCAATATACGACTGATTGTTGTCCTATGGACAGAGTCTCCCACCTCAGCTGTAGATCTCTGCAGTTCATCCAGAGTGATCATGGGCCTCTTGGCTGCATCTCTGATCAGTCTTCTCCTTGTATGAGCTGAAAGTTTAGAGGGACGGCCAGGTCTTGGTAGATTTGCAGTGGTCTGATACTCCTTCCATTTCAATATTATCGCTTGCAGAGTGCTCCTTGGGATGTTTAAAGCTTGGGAAATCTTTTTGTATCCAAATCCAGCTTTAAACTTCTTCAAAACAGTATCTCGGACCTGCCTGGTGTGTTCCTTGTTCTTCATGATGCTCTCTGCGCTTTTAACGGACCTCTGAGACTATCACAGTGCAGGTGCATTTATACGGAGACTTGATTACACACAGGTGGATTGTATTTATCATCATTAGTCATTTAGGTCAACATTGGATCATTCAGATATCCTCACTGAACTTCTGGAGAGAGTTTGCTGCACTGAAAGTAAAGGGGCTGAATAATTTTGCACGCCCAATTTTTAAGTTTTTGATTTGTTAAAAAAGTTTGAAATATCCAATAAATGTCGTTCCACTTCATGATTGTGTCCCACTTGTTGTTGATTCTTCACAAAAAAATACAGTTTTATATCTTTATGTTTGAAGCCTGAAATGTGGCAAAAGGTCGCAAAGTTCAAGGGGGCCGAATACTTTCGCAAGGCATTGTATGTCTGGCGCAAACCCAACACCTCGCATCACCCCGAGAACACCATCACCATGTTTTTCATCGGCAGGGACTGGGAAACTGGTCATAATTGAAGGAATGATGGATGACGCTAAAAACAGGAATTTCTTTAAAGGAAACCTGTTTCAGTCTTCCAGAGATTTGAGACTGGGACGGAGGTTCATCATCCAGCAGGACAGTGACCCTAAGCATACTGCTAAAGCAACACTTGAGTGTTTTAAGGGTGAATATTTAAATGTCTTGGAATGGCCTAGTCAAAGCCCAGACCTCAATCCAATTGAGAATCTGTGGTATGACTTAAAGATCTCTGTACACCAGCGGAACCCATCCAACTTGAAGAAGCTGGAGCAGTTTTACCTTGAAGAATGGGAAAAAAAATCTCAGTGGCTAGATGTGCCAAGCTTATAGAGACATACCCCAATATACTTGCAGCTGTAAAAGGTGCCTCTACAAAGTATTGGCTTTGGGGATATGAATAGTTATGCATGCTCAAGTTTTCAGTTTTTTTGTCTTATTTCTTTGTTTCACAAGGAAACATATTCTGCATTTTCAAAGTGGTAGACATGTTGTGTAAATCAAATGATACAAACAGAAAATACATTTTAATTCCAGGTTGTAAGGCAACAAAATAGGAAAAATGCCAAGGGAGGTGACTAGTTTCGCAAGCCACTGTATAGGGAATAGGGTGCCAATTGGGACGCTGACTTCTTGTCAGTCTCTGCCTCTGCAGCAGGAAACGAGAGTAACACTCAGCTTTGAGTGTTTTCCTGTTGCTCATATTTATGGTCCTAAGCCTAAGCAGGTAATTAAAGTTAGCTACACAGCCTTGGAGTGGTAGGGATGCACACATACATTCATGCTCAAACACACAGGCGTGTGTGCACAGACAGTCTGATCGAACACGTGCACACCTCTTCCAAAGAAGGTGATGTAAACACTCTCTGCGGTCTTGCCAAGGTTACCCACTTACCTTCCTCACGCTCCTCTGTCTTACAAACTCTCCCTCTCCCGCCCTCACTCTCTCCCTGCTAGGCGACCCACTCCAACATGAGGACATACTACTTCTGCACAGACACGGCCAAAGACATGGAGTCCTGGATGAAAGTGATGACGGACGCAGCCCTGGTCCACACAGAGCCAATCAGAAGGTGGGTAAACCCAGATAGAACTGCCCACTAACCCAAATCACTCCGATAGCAGCCAGCCAGCCTTGATTGCCTGACCTGTGGCAATGAAAGCTACCAACTGAACCGTGCAATCTACCAACAGTGATTGCATTTGTTTTGTAAGCAAATGGACAGCCGTGAGAGACTGCAGTATTTCTTGCAGAAGCGAGAAATCACATCGATTTAGAAGACAATTACCAGATGTTGTGTTGAAGATGCATAGCTGGGAACAAGAAGCTATAGTTTTAGGGCTATTCACCACAGCAATGGTATCCATCCTCACTGCCTCCAGTCAAACTTTATTTATTCTGTTGGTGTGGCATATCAGAGGCAACAAAATCGAAGTGTCAGTTCTTCTTGCTTCTGCACTTCACACTCGATACAACAAAATACTTTAAGTGCTGTTGGTAATTGCAGTGTTTTAGCTGTGAGCTGTTCGTGAAGGCTTATCGACATACAGCGCTTTATACTCTGGAGAGACTCCGATAGACAGTGACACCTACTCTTCACTGTCCTGGAAGCACAGCACACCAGCAGTCCTAGCTTCATCATTGTGGAGTGATGCAGGCCGGGTCTGGAGGTTTGTTTGTATGTCTGCACACTGCAAGTATTTCAGCACTGCTCTCATCTTAAAGTCTGGCAGTAGAAATTGGACACACTGCCATTACTGTACCTTTACCTCACTGAGAAATACTAGAAAAATCCCAGATAGAAATACATTATGTACTGGAGCATTAGATTAGCAGTCCCAAGTGGCTGCCACTGTGACTTGTTCCTGAGCGCAGTAGGCGGTAAAGGACTGTGGCAAGCCTTGAGCTATTTCCCTCTGGAGTACCAGACCTGTTAATGGCCTTTCTGTAACAGACTGAAAGATTGCAGCAGTGAATGGCTGCTCAGTCAAAGTAGCCATGTCTCACTGTGCCCTCAGAGTGCTGAGGGCAGACAGTGATGTTTTAAAAACCACTCACTTCCTCTGCTCCTCTCTGGTCCCCCGAGGCAGACAGGCATATAGTCAGGCAGGTTAGGGGAGACGTAGCAGTAGAGCCCAATGCCTGACACCCACACAGCAGGAGTCCATTGTTGGAATGTGAAAATATGTTTTTCTGTGAACCTGCCTAGTAATGACTTGTTGATATATATTTATCTTCATATTTTTATCATTCATCTGTCTTTTTTTCTTTCTCTTACTGTTTCCAATCCCTGTCAATCCCTGTTCTCTCCCTCATTTTCTCTCGTCCATCACTCTCTCTCCCCCTACTCTCTCTCTTCCAGACTGGATAAGTTGAAGGTGGACCGCTGCTGTCCCCAGGAGGTGAACAACATCCTGAACCACAACCGGGTTCTGACCCGACCAGAGATCCAGAACAACGAGAGGAACCTTGAGCCGCGCCAGCCCTCCATTACCCGCAGCATGGACCGCACAGACGGGGACAGGAAACACAAAGACCCAGAGAAACACACCCTCCAGAGAGAGCGGGAACGCTACACGCTGCAGAGAGACGGAGAGAGATACTCCCTTCAGAAAGACGGGGTGAGCTACACGCTGCAGAGAGACGGAGAGAGGTACCTGTTGCAGAAAGACGGCGAGCGGTACGCCCTGCAAAAAGACGGGGAGCAGTATTCCTTGCAGAAAGACGGAGGCGAACGATATTCTGTGCCTAAAGATGTTCAGATGGAGAAATACGCACCTCAGAAAGACGGGGAGAAGTACTTGGTACAGAAAGATGGAGAGAGATATGCTCTGCAAAAAGAAGGAGAGAGATACACCCTCCAGAAAGATGGACAGAAATACAACCTCCAGAGAGGGGTAGAAAGACACACGTCTATGACTGAGAAAGATCGGTCAGATCGTTATGGAACCCTTGATGAAAGGCAGAAGTATAAAACCCTACGGGAAGGGAGTAAGTGTGGTACCCTGCGGGATGGAGAGAAGCATGGGACGCTCGATAAGTATGGTACCCTTAGGGAAGTGGATAAGTATGGTACCCTCCGTGAAGGGAACAAGTATGGATTCCAGAGGGATGGCAGTGCTGAGAGGCCTCTGACTAAAATCAACAGCATCAAACTCCAACCAGCCCAGGCAGCAGCCATCGCAGCAGCAGTTACAGCCTCCCGCCAGGTACAGGTCTCCCAGCACATGGCCCCACATCAGGTCAACGGCTCTGGAGAGCGGGCTGGGGACCACAGCCCAGGGGAGGTGGTAGGTACCCTGGGCAGAGGAGCAGGGAAGGCCCATGACCCGCCTCAGAACCAGACCCAGAACCAGCAGGCCCAGGAGCCAGAGAAGAGTCTGACCAGAACCAACTCCATGAGGCAGCTGGAGAACTGGGTTAGAACCCAGAGGACACAAGAGGATGACGATACTAGGAGGTATGGGGTTGATTGTGTTTCTGTCTGTCTGTATCTCTGTCTGTTTCTTTATCGGTCTGTACGTACTAGAGGTGGACCGATTATGATTTTTCAATAACGATACCAATTATTGGAGGACCAAAAAAAAGCCGATACCGATTAATCGGATGATTTAATTTATTTATTTGTAATCATGACATTTACAACAATACTGAATGAACACTTATTTTAACTTAATATAATACATCAATAAAATCAATTTAGCCTCAAATAAATAATGAAACATGTTCAATTTGGTTTAAATAATGTAAAAACAAAGTGTTGGAGAAGAAAGTAAAAGTGCAATATGTGCCATGTAAGAAAGTGAACGTTTAAGTTCCTTGCTCAGAACATGAGAACATATGAAAGCTGGTGATTCCTTTTAACATGAGTCTTCAATATTCCCAGGTAAGAAGCTTTAGGTTGAGGTTATTATAGGAATTATAGGACTATTTCTCTCTCTACCATTTGGATTTGCTCATACCAAGTGCTCATACCAAGATGGCATAGCGGTCAAACGTCCTTTGTCCTCATCTTGTCGTGTCCCGTGTATATATATATATATATATATTTACATCTTTCTTCGCATATCTTTTATATATATTATTTTCCAAAAACTCAACTTCAAAACACTCTCCTGCAACCCGCCTCACCAATTTAAAAAAGGAAAGTATTATTTACCTCAAATCTGAAATACACAATAGAAGCTAACCAGAAGCTAGCCAGAAGCTAGCCAGTTTACTGGCTAACGTTCGTATTCAGCTAACCACGGTTTGTGGTCATCAGCTATCCTTCAGCTCGAAAAGCTATCACCAGTTTTGTACAACGCGACTCAGACCAGAACATACCGGACCTATTTTTCTCTCCATATCCCCGGATTTCAACCGCAAGCTCTGGACATTTACACCTAGATCTCGCAGCTAGCTAGCTGCTATCCATGCGACTATTGGCTTACGTCAATCCCGGAGCAAAAATCTATTATTCCGGAGCTAGCCAGCTGAAGAGTTCCATCAGCTACTCCTGGGCTAAAATCACCTATCCGGACCCGTTTTACTGCCGATGCGGAGCCCCACCGGGCCTTCACAACTGGACTACGTTATCTGCCCGAGGGAGTAATCCAACTGACCCCTCCGTCGCGACGTTACCTGAACGCCCATCTGGGGCCCGCTAATCGTTAGCTGTCTTATCGCCTGCTGTCTGAATAGGTCTATCGGACAATTTCTTTCTTGGGTCACAAAACTATATCTATTTTGCCAATTGGATTGATCCCCTCTACCTCACGGAACCCCACTAATCTACCGACGGAAACGCACGAGGTGGCTAAAAACAGACCTCTATCCTATGCTAACTTTCTACCGATGGCCCGGCTAGCTGTCTGAATCGCCGTGACCCCAACCAACCTCACTACTCACTAGACCCTTATGATCACTCGACTAAGCATGCCTCTCCTTAATGTCAATATGCCTTGTCCACTGCTGTTCTGGTTAGTGTTTATTGGCTTATTTCACTGTAGAGCCTCTAGCTCCGCTCATTATACCTTATCCAAACTTTCAGTTCCACCACCCACACAAGCGATGACATCACCTGGTTTCAATTATGTTTCTAGAGACAAAATCTCTCTCATCATCACTCAATACATAGGTTTACCTCCACTGTATTCACATCCTACCATACCATTGTCATTATACCTTGAAGCTATTTTATCGCCCCCAGAAATCTCCTTTTACTCTCTGTTCCGGACGTTCTAGACGACCAATTCTCATAGCTTTTAGCCCAGCCCTTATCCTACTCCTCCTCTGTTCCTCTGGTGATGTAGAGGTGAATCCAGGCCCTGCAGTGCCTGGCTCCACTCCTATTCCCCAGGCGCTCTCTTTTGATGACTTCTGTAACCGTAATAGCCATGCATGTTAACATGAGAAGCCTCCTCCCTAAGTTCACTGCTTTAGCACACTCTGCCAACCCAGATGTTCTAGCCGTGTCTGAATCCTGGCTTAGGAAGACCACCAAAAATTCTGAAATCTCCATCCCTTACTACAACATTTTCAGACAAGATAGAACGGCCAAAGGGGGCGGTGTTGCAATCCACTACAAAGATAGCATGCAGAGTTCTGTCCTACTATCCAAGTCTGTACCCAAACAATTGGAACTTCTACTCTTAAAAATCCACCTCTCTAAAAACAAGTCTCACCGTTGCCGCCTGCTATAGACCACCCTCTGCCCCCAGCTGTGCTCTGGACTCCATATGTGAACTGATTGCCCCCCATCTATCTTCAGAGCTCGTGCTGCTAGGCGACTTAAACTGGAACATGCTTAACACCCCAGCCATCCTACAATCTAAGGTTGGTGCCCTCAATCTCACACAAATTATCAATGAACCTACTAGGTACCACCCCAAAGCCGTAAACACGGGCACCCTCATAGATATCATCCTAACCAACTTGCCCTCTAAATACACCTCTGCTGTTTTCAACCAAGACCTCAGCGATCACTGCCTCATTGCCTGCAACCTTAATGGGTCAGCGGTCAAACGACCTCCACTCATCACTGTCAAACGCTCCCTGAAACACTTCAGCGAGCAGGCCTTTCTAATCGACCTGGCCGGGGTATCCTGGAAGGATATTGATCTCATCCCGTCAGTAGAGGATGCCTGTTTTTTTTTTTAATGCCTTCCTCACTATCTTAAATAAGCATGCCCCATTCAAGAAATTTAGAACCAGGAACAGATATAGCCCTTGGTTCTCTCCAGACCTGACAGCCCTTAACCAACACAAAAACATCCTATGGCGTTCTGCATTAGCATCGAACAGCCCCCGTGATATGCAACTTTTCAGGGAAGCTAGAAACCAATATACACAGGCAGTTAGAAAAACTAAGGCTAGCTTTTTCAAGCAGAAATTTGCTTCCTGCAACACAAACTCAAAAAAGTTCCGGGACACTGCAAAGTCCATGAAGAATAAGAACACCTCCTCCCAGCTGCCCACTGCACTCAGGATAGGAAACACTGTCACCACCGATAAATCCACTGTAATTGAGAATTTCAATAAGCATTTTTCTACGGCTGGCCATGCTTTCCACCTGGCTACTCCTACCCCGGTCAACAGCACTGCACCACCCAAAACAACTCACCCAAGCCTTCCCCATTTTTCCTTCTCCCAAATCCAGTCAGCTGATGTTCTGAAAGAGCTGCAAAATCTGGACCCCCACAAATCAGCCGGGCTAGACAATCTGGACCCTTTCTTTCTAAAATGATCTGCCGAAATTGTTGCAACCCCTATTACTAGCCTGTTCAACCCCTCTTTCGTGTCGCCTGAGATTCCCAAAGATTGGAAAGCAGCTACGGTCATCCCCTTCTTCAAAGGGGGGGACACTCTTGACCCAAACAGCTACAGACCTATATCTATCCTACCCTTCCTTTCTAAGGTCTTTGAAAGCCAAGTCAACAAACAGATAACTGACCATTTAGAATCCCACCATACCTTCTCTGCTATGCAATCTGGTTTCAGAGCTGGTCATGGGTGAACCTCAGCCACGCTCAAGGTCCTAAACGATATCTTAACCGCCATCGATAAGAAAAAATACTGTGCAGCCGTATTCATTGACCTGGCCAAGGCTTTCGACTCTGTCAATCACCACATCCTCATCGACAGACTCGATAGCCTTGGTTTCTCAAATGATTGCCTCGCCTGGTTCACCAACTACTTCTCTGATAGAGTTCAGTGTGTTAAATCGGAGGGCCTGTTGTCCGGGCCTCTGGCAGTCTATATAGGGGTGCCACAGGGTTCAATTCTTGTATACATCAATGTTGTCGCTCTTGCTGCTGGTGAGTCTCTGATCCACCTCTACGCAGACGACATCATTCTGTATACTTCTGGCCCTTCTTTGGACACTGTTAACAACCCTTCAGACGAGCTTCAATGCCATACAACTCTCCTTCCGTGGCCTCCTCCGTGGCCTCCAATCGCTCTTAAATACAAGTAAAACTAAATGCATGCTCTTCAACCGATCGCTGCCCGCACCTGCCCGCCCGTCCAACATCACCACTCTGGACGGTTCTGACTTAGAATATATATATACAAATACCTAGATGTTTGGTTAGACTGTAAACTCTCCTTCCAGACTCACATCAAACATCTCCAATCCAAAGTTAAATCTAGAATTGGCTTCCTATTTCGCAACAAAGCATCCTTCACTCATGCTGCCAAACATACCCTTGTAAAACTGACTACCGATCCTCGACTTCGGTGATGCCATTTACAAAATAGCCTCCAATACCCTACTCAATAAATTGGATGCAGTCTATCACAGTGTCATCTGTTTTGTCACCAAAGCCCCATATACTACCCACAACTGCGACCTGTGCGCTCTCGTTGGCTGGCCCTCGCTTCATACTCGTCGCCAAACCCACTGGCTCCAGGTCATCTACAAGACCCTGCTAGGTAAAGTCCCCCTTATCTCAGCTCGCTGGTCACCATAGCAGCACCCACCTGTAGCACGCGCTCCAGCAGGTATATCTCTCTGGTCACCCCCAAAACCAAATCTTCCTTTGGCCGCCTCTCCTTCCAGTTCTCTGCTGCCAATGACTGGAACGAACTACACACATCTCAAACTGGAAACACTTATCTCCCTCACTAGCTTTAAGCACCAGCTGTCAGAGCAGCTCACAGATTACTGCACCTGCACATAGCCCTTTCACATCGGTTACACCAGCCTAATCTCGGGAGTTGATAGGCTTGAAGTCATAAACAGCTCAATGCTTGAAGCACAGCGAAGAGCTGCTGGCAAACGCGCAACAGTGCTGTTTGAATGAATGCTTATGAGCCTGCTGCTGCCTACCACGGCTCAGTCAGACTGCTCTATCAAATATCAAATCATACACTTAATTATAACATAATAACACACAAAAATACGAGCCTTTGGTCATTAATATGGTCGAATCCGGAAACTACGGAACCGTCCATATTTTATCTAACGGATGGCATCCCTAAGTCTAAATATTTCCGTTACATTGTACAACCTTCAATGTTATGTCATAATTATGTACAATTCTGGCAAATTAATTACGGTCTTTGTTAGGAATAAATGGTCTTCGCATAGTTCGCAACGAGCCAGGTGGCCCAAACTGCTGCATATACCCTGACTGCTTGCACAGAACGCAAGAGAAGTGACACAATTCCCCTAGTTAAAATAAATTCATGTTGGCAGGCAATATTATCTAAATATGCAGGTTTAAAAATATATACTTGTGTATTGATTTTAAAGAAAGGCATTGATGTTTATGGTTAGGTACACATTGGTGCAATGACAGTGCTTTTTTCGCAAATGCGCTTGTTAAATCATCACCCGTTTGGCGAAGTAGGCTGTGATTCGATGAGAAATTAACAGGCACCGCATCGATTATATGCAACGCAGGACACGCTAGATAAACTAGTATCATCAACCATGTAGTTAACTAGTGATTATGTTAAGATTGATTGTTTTTTTTATAACATAAGTTTAATGCTAGCTAGCAACTTACCTTGGCTTCTTGCTGCCCCCGCGTAACAGGTAGTCAGCCTGCCATGCAGGCTCCTCGTGGAGTGCAATGTAAGGCAGGTGGTTAGAGCGTTGGACTAGTAACCGGAAGGTTGCAAGATCGAATCCCAGAGCTGGTCAGGATAAAAATCTGTCGTTCTGCCCCTGAACAAGGCAGTTAACCAACCGTTTCTAGGCCGTGTTCTTAACTGACTTGCCTAGTTAAATCAAGGTAAAAAAAAAAACGTCCACAATCCGTGTCCAAAAATTCCCGATTACCGATTGTTATGAAAACTTGAAATCGGCCATTCCGATTAATCGGTCGACCTCTAGTATGTACCCATGCCTCTCTGAAATCTGTTACTGTTCTCTCAGATAGTGCAAACTCATTGTCAAAGCAAAAACCACCTCAAATAGCCAGCAGCATACCGCCCTGCATACCACTGCTGGCTTGCTTCTGAAGCTAAGCAGGGTTGTTCCTGGTCAGTCCCTGGATGGGAGACCTGATGCTCCTGGAAGTGGTGTTGGAGGGCCAGTAGGATGCACTCTTTCGTCTGGTCTAAAAAAAATATCCCAGTGCCCTGACACTGCCCTGTGTAGGGTGCCATCTTTCGGATTGGACGTTAAACGGGTATCCTGACTCTTTGAGGTCATTAAAGATCTCAAGGCACTTATCGTAAGAGTAAGGGTGTTAACCCCGGTGTCCTGGCTAAATTCCCAATCTGTCCCTCAAACCATCACGGTCACCTAATAATCCCCAGTTTACAATTGGCTCATTCATCCCCCTCCTCTCCCCTGTAACTATTCCCCAGGTCGTTGCTGTAAATGAGAATGTGTTCTCAGTCAACTTACCTGGTAAAATAACAGAAATCAAATTTTATTGTTCACATACACATGATTAGCAGATGTTAATGCGAGTGTAGCGAAATGCTTGTGCATCTAGTTCAGAGTATGCAGTAATATCTAACAAGTAAAAACCACCTCTGTGTGTCTGCAGTGCACTCTGTCAGTGAGTCAGCCAGCCATTTAGAGGTTAGGTTGTCTCTAACAGCACCGGGCGGACAGAGACAGAGACGTAAAAAAACAACCGCTTCCTCTTCTCCCGTGGCTATATCTCCCAGACCTCTTTATCTTGACCATACCCCTCTCTCTTTCTCTTTCACTGTCTCTCTCTCTCTCTCTTTCACTGTCTCTGCACAGTACTCTGGCATCCTTGGCCGCGAGAGCTAAAAGCTTTTCATGTCACCACTGTATGTCGTCAGGGATCATGCACTCATTTTGCTGGGCTTGTTTGAGAACAGGAGCGAGGGAATGTTTTCTCCCTGTCTCTTTACTCTTCTCCTCCCATTCCTTTAGATGAATAAGTTATGGACCTGTGCCCCTGTTACCAGTAGAGCACCGCTCAATGCTCCTACTGCATCATCATCAGTCCTCTATAACAGCCCAGAGAATAGGAGGGAAACTTCCTGATGACATGTGTTTGGGTAGCGTCTCAAATGGCACCCTATTCCCTATGTAGTGCCCTCCTTTTGACCAGGACCAATAGGGATCTGGTTAAAAGTAGTGCTCTACATAGGGAATAGGGTGCCATTTGGTACGTGTAAACACTGATTCCCTCTCTGTGTTATTCCAACAATCTGGTGTTCTCACGTTTCCAATTCCCTTTGACGGAGATAGTGTGTACATAGCAGTGCAAAGCAAACGCTCTGGTCCCAAGCTTCTATTTGAACTGTGGGCAGCAAGGTGAGATATTAGAACTGTTGTACTGTGAAATATAGATCAATTAAATCCATATGCATATTATGTATTTAAAGATAGCTGTCCAGTAAAGGTATTGGCTATGTTTTTATTTATCCTTTATTTAACTAGGCAAGTCAGATAAGGAACAAATTCTTATTTAAAATTACGGCCTACCCCAGGCCAAAACCCGGACGACGCTGGGCCAATTGTGCACCACCCTATCCCGGCCAGATGTGATACAGCCTAGATTCGAACCAGGGACTGTAGTGACGCCTCTCGCACTGAGATGCAGTGCCTTAGACCGCTGCGCCACTCGGGAGCCCTGTTGCTATAGCTCACTGGGCTCTACAGAAGACCGTATGTGCCTGTGTTTGCATACTTTATTCCCCTGTGCTTGTATGACATTGGCTATTGGCTGTGTTTGAGGTTATGTCTTCTTTACCACTGAGCTCTCTGTCCCTACTCTCTGGCTGTGAATTTACTGTACTAAGCCCATATTAGGAGCCCAGACATTCAGCCTGCAGCCTCTACTATAGCCTAGTCTCAGAGCCAGCGAGAATACAGATTAGGGCCAGCGCCCTACTTTCCATTTTCCCTCTCTACCATCCATTAAACTGCATTTGTTTACGGCAATTAAGCCTCTGAAAAGAGGAAGGACTCAGAGGAACTGATGCTAAACAGCACAAACAATGGACTGGTTCAATTGAGCCCCCTGTTCTTTTAATGTCCCCTGTCCCTTTTAGCTTACTGTTGTAATGCCAAATGGACTCTTACCATGCAGTTGTTGTAGGCTTACAATACTGTCAGATGCTCTGTCTCATCCTCAAGGGGATATGCTTTTATTTATCATATACAGGCTAGTTTCTGGACATGATTTTGAGACTTCATAAAGGCCGTTGGTGTCTTTGTGTCACTGACTCATATTAACACTAGTAGTCAATCAGCTCTTACTGTAATGAGGTCATGACATATCCATGGCTCTCCTCTCCTGATAAAGACCTGAGTGTGTCTGTGATATGTTAATGACCCAGCCATTAATTGTGTCTCCCAGGTATATAAAGGAAAGGTAAAGCTAAAGTAACCGAAAGATCGCTGGTTCGATTCCCTGAGCCGACTAGTTGAAAAATCAGTCGATGTGCCCTTGAGTAGGTCACTTAACCCTAATTGATCCTGTAAGTCACTTTGGATAAGAGTGTCTGCTAAATGTACATTTTGGTCCAAAAATCTACTGAAATGCTAAGAATCTCCGGTTAACAATTTATTGATGCTCATATTATATTATTTCTGCCTTCCGAAAATACCTAAAATTTGGTGACAACAGTGTGGAGCCACATGTAACTGTGTTGACTGTCATTGATCTACAAGTCATTTGCAAGCCGAACAACCCCCAGGCAAAATCAGTAGCCTAGTCAAACTGAGCACGGTGCCCAGCTTCGCGCGCTGACCAACGAGAGGTAGGCAGCCTGTTCCTGACCTTGCACATCTGTGCGCCACCTTCAGCTTGCAAATGCTAAAATGGCTTATTAGTTGAGTGACAACCTGTGTAATTTGCTAGTTTATTGTTATTTATTTGCTGTTTGAAATTGTGTGAAAGTAAACCGGAAACCCAACTCTCATCTGGCTGTACCTGCTGAATGGGGCTTACAACAGATTTTTATTTTGATTGTTCAGGTTCTCTATCGGCAATACTTTTTTAAACAATCAGTGTATATTGTCATTTTTAGATATACAGGGTAAAGTTGATAATTTCATAATGAGGACAGCAATCACTTTTGCGAGGTGCAGTTCATGGCCGTAAAGAAAGGAGAAGAGAAACTGATGCTATTGTGGACGTTAAACACGTCCACACGCGCACACACACACACACACACACACACACACACACACACATGTTTGGACTGACGGAATTACCATAACATCAGTCCTCATTTAACAATGCTTAACCTACATATAAAAAGCCATTCAAGCAAACCTAAATTAATTTGAGAAATATTGTTTAGATGATTAAAAATTCTATGCAAATTACCATTCTATTATGGCATTGCTAGTAATAACGTCTTTTGACTTCTCAACCGTCTGGTAGAGCTCTGTAATTTCCAGAATAGACATAAAGTTGTAAAAAAAAACTATTGGGAGTTGTTATTTGAGTTATAGGAATGCTTACTTTATCAACAATATGTTTTTCAAGAAGAGAGTTCAAAGGATTAAGATTAGCAATAATGACTGTATAAAATATTGAGCTATATTGTATGCTCACAAAACTGTTTTTTTTTCTTCTCAAAGGTAGGGGTCGAAATTATTGACAACCCTGAAGATTCTTGGAAATAAAGTAGTCCATTTTTTTGGTAGTATTCGGTCCCATGTTTCTAGCATGAAATGATTACATCAAGCTTGTGACCCTACAAACTTGTTGGATGCATTTGCAGTTTGTTTTGGTTGTTTCAGATTATTTTGTGCCCAATAGAAATGAATGGAAAATAATGTATTGTGTCATTTTGGAGTCACTTTTATTGTAAATAAGAATATAATATGTTTCTAAACACTTCTACATTAATGTGGATTTTACCATGATTACAGATAATCCTGAATGAAATGTGAATAATGATGAGTGAGAAAGTTACAGAGGGTCCAAGATCATACCCCCAAGACATGCTAACCTCTTGGGAGTATGATCTTTGACCCTCTGTAACTCTTACAGATATCTTAGTGATCTTCTGAAATCTATCATGTTCAAACATATCCTTCATGTCAATTATCTTTTTTGGAAAGAAAGAATGTCTGTCTTTTTTTGAAAGAAAGAATGTCTGTCTTTTTTTTGAAAGAAAGAATGTCTGTCTTTTTTTGAGGAACAGAAAGAATGTCTGTCTTTTTTTGAAAGAAAGAATGTCTGTCTTTTTTTGAAAGAAAGAATGTATTGTCTTTTTTTTGAAAGAAAGAATGTCTTGTCTTTTTTTTGAAAGAAAGAATGTCTTGTCTTTTTTTTGAAAGAAAGAATGTCTGTCTTTTTTTGAAAGAAAGAATGTCTGTCTTTTTTTTGAAAGAAAGAATGTCTGTCTTTTTTTTGAAAGAAAGAATGTCTGTCTTTTTTTGAAAGAAAGAATGTCTGTCTTTTTTTGAGGAACAGAAAGAATGTCTGTCTTTTTTTGAGGAACAGAAAGAGAGCTGTAAAATAGAGACTTTCACAAGCTGTTTAACGGACACTATGACTGTACTGTACGGATACAGTTCTGCTGCTCCTCAGATGTTCACAGACGTTAACTGTGACAGAGAACACACTGCAGCCCTCCACTAATTTCTTAATTGACTGTGGGACATGTTATACTTTATTTACTTTTGGAACCAAACTAACCATTAGAGAATGACTTTGAAACCTTTTAAGTACCATTCAACTGGAGGTTGAAAGGGCGAAGGATTGGAACAACAAAAAGCTGTGAGCTGTTAGTCACCAAGGAGAAAGGCGTCTGAAATAACTAAAGAAGAAGAAGAAGGGCTCCATACTGTTTGCAGCACTCCGACGGGTGTTACTGTATCAAACCAACATTCTACAGATTTCAACCGGATCCGAACAATCATCTCAGTAGATTTGACTGTTGTTGGGAGAGATGAGAGCCATGTTTTCCCTGTTCCTGTTGATTCAGAGTGTTAGTGGATGGATGCATCCTAAATGCCACGTTTATAACAGTGGGGAATACTTTCCCACCTGGAACTACTGTCCTTTGGCAGAACAGTACACTGCTGCCTGTCGAGATGTCACAGACATCGAGGAGGATCTGCTTGGACTTCCCTCTAATATCAATACCCTCTGCATATCTATGAAACGTGGGGAAAATAGTTCCATGTCTCTGGGCTTTTTCGCTCGTTTTCAGTATTTGGAGTATCTGTACATTGGAGGCTGTTTTCCTCAAATCCTTCCAGCTGGGAATAGCCAGGGCCTTCAAAATCTGCAACATATGCACATTAATGGATTGGTCACTGGGTGCTGTGATTGTTATATTGGGCCTAACACATTCAGAGATCTAGTCAAGCTAAGTAATTTGACCATATATGGTTATAGGCTATCAGCAATGGCACCAGATGTTTTCCATTGCCTACCTCAATTACAAAGTGTCTATTCATGAACCCTGTGTAGAGAATTTGTCAGAAATACTATGCAGAATAGTTAATATAATTTCACTTACAAAGTTAAATGTACATGCACCAAATATACAATCGTTAAACCAATCAAACTGCTCCATCTTAAAAGCTACCGAAAGCAATCTAACAAGCGTCAATTTAGATTTCGGTCAAATAAACCGTATAGAGGAAGGTGCACTGGCCTGTCTCCAGAACCTGACACATTTTTCTGGGGGCCTAAACCAGGATGTCCTACTGCGCCTTCCCCTGTCTGGCATTAAGCAAATCCGGGTCTTGTATTCCTATGGTAGCAATAGCATTGATTTTGAAAGTATCTGTAATGTAGTGTTTTTGCTTTCCATCAAGGAAATACATTTTGCCAATGTCAATACAAGCAGCCTCTCCATGTCCAGTGTTGAATTGTGCATTGGGCTGGAATATATGGGTTTTGATGGACCTGGTGCCTTCCATTCTTCTCCCCATTTGAAATTGAATTTTATTTCCAGTCTCAAAAACCTTAAAATGCTATATGTATCTGGCCAGGCAGAAAACAGTCTTGACCTCTGCTCATTCCGAAAACAACCAATCACATGGTTAACAGAACTCACTTTCATGTCGAGCAATGTACAAACGCTTTTTGCAAAACGGTTCAGCTGTCTTGAGAACCTGCGGTCTCTAGATTTGTCATGTAGTTTCATTTCAAACATTGAAGACTTTGCTTTCTTCGGATTGGCAAATCTGGAGTCCTTAGACATGACACAAAATAGTATAACCCAGTTATATGCAAACACGTTTATTGGTTTACATAGTTTGACATTGTTAGACCTCAGGGAAAATCCACAGATCTACAATATTGAAGCAATGTCTTTCGCACAACTTACGTGTCTAAGACAAGTGTTTCTGGGGTACTTGAACTATCCACCAAGAGAACCCGTGATAAAGCTGAATCTGACACTTGTATTCGGTGACGTTCTGAGTCACCTGACTCATCTGCACATTAGTTCAGGTATGAGGCCAATGCAGTTGATTATTGGCAGTAACATCACATCTAAACAGAACCTGAGTCTCCAACTCAAAGGCCAGACAGTGTCATTTGAAGACTGTGACAGACCCTTCTTTCAGTCTGTAACCCATCTTCATGCTGATGCTGAAGAATTCCTTTGTGGATCTGAATTCATGGGAAAGTACTTCAGGTCTGTGGAGACATTTGTGTACAGATCAAAGCTTTCAGCTAAAAGTGTGGACTTAACATCAATGAATCAGCTCATTCACCTGAGGAAACTGACTCTAGTACAGCGTTCTGCCGACATCATTTTTCACAACCTGACCAAACTGGAGGTTCTGAAACTTTCAAACTGCAGGATTGACTCTTTGGAGGGGGGTTTAACTAAAGACTTTAAATCCTTGAAAACCTTATATTTGCGTATCGAGAACGTTTATCATGTAATCTACAGCTTTACTGAACCTCTCTCTAGCCTAAAGTATTTGATACTTGATACATTACAGATTTTTTGCGGTTGTGACAATGCTTGGCTCATTGCATGGGCAAAGAGGTACAGGCCGGTTGAAGTGATCATGCTTAATCATGAAGTTATGTATAATTTAGAGGACTTGATATGCTTGTCAGACAATGGACTAGACACACCTAACTTTGTCAAGTACACAGAAGCCAACTGCACAACAGAGGTGGGCTTTGTGCTCTTTGCTGCGACTGGCCTGGGAGTCATCTTCTTCATGCTGGTGGTGCTGGTCCATAATCTGGCCGGTCCTTACCTCCTCCCCCTCTACTACATCACCCTTGGCTGGCTGTCAGAGGCGATGCGATCAAACACCAGGGGGCGCTACCACTACGATGCGTTTGTCTCCTACAGCGGGAAGGACGAGCGCTGGGTGGTGGAGGAGCTACTACCCAACCTGGAG
The DNA here is from genome assembly GCF_045791955.1 of Oncorhynchus clarkii lewisi. Classification (NCBI taxonomy): domain Eukaryota; kingdom Metazoa; phylum Chordata; class Actinopteri; order Salmoniformes; family Salmonidae; genus Oncorhynchus; species Oncorhynchus clarkii. The sequence continues at coordinate 12,666,231 of NC_092179.1, read as the reverse complement.
AAGAGGGGTCCCCCTTTCCTGCACCTCTGTCTGCACAGCAGGGACTTCCAGCTGGGGAAGGACATTGTGGAGAACATCACAGACAGCCTCTACCGGAGCCGTCGCACACTCTGCCTGGTCAGTCGCCACTACCTGCACAGTAACTGGTGCTCCCTGGAGATGAAGCTGGCCACCTCCAGACTGCAGGTGGAACAAAGGGACATCCTCCTCCTGGTCTTCCTGGAGAAGATCCCCCCTCGCTGGCTGTCTGCCCACCACAGGCTGGCTCGCCTGGTCAAGACCAGGACCTATCTGGACTGGCCCCAGGACCCCCATCAGCACCAGGCATTCTGGAACAGACTGTGGGCTAAACTGAAACCTCCAACTGAAGCCTGAGATCAGAGGTTTATGTAGAACCTTGTGTTAATGCTGAGACAAATAATGTTAGCAGATTTGTTGAGGTATTGCATTTGCAGTTAAAAGTCCTCAGTACTAAGAGCCTCCCGAGTGGCGCAGCGGTCTAAGGTGTTGCATCGCAGTGCTTGAGGCGTCACTACGCACCCGGGTTCAATCCCAGGCTGTGTCACAGCCTGCCATGACCGGGAGACCCATGAGGTGGCGCACAATTGGCCCAGCGTCGTCCAGGTTAGGGGAGGGTTTGGCCGTCCGGGATTTACTTGTCCCATCTCGCTCTAGCGACTCCTTGTGGTGGGTAGAGCACCTGCAAGCTGACTCCTTGGGGCGGGCAGCTGGTGACCTGCACGTCGGTCGCCAGCTAGACTGTGTTTCCTTCCTCCGCGTCAAAAAGCAGTGCGGCTTGGCAAGATCGTGTTTTGGAGGACGCATGGCCCTCGACCTTTGCCTCTCCCGAGTCCGTAGGGGAGTTGCAGCTTTGGGACAAGACTACCAATTGGGGAGAAAAAGTTTTTAAACATTATTTAATAATCCTCGGTACAAAACGCCTACCGGTATTTGAGGTTTGTTTAGACAATTCTGATTCCTTAAATTAAATAAGCCTGTTTTATTTTTTTCTCTCCAAATTCAACACCTTATCACTAACACATATGTTTGTTTGTGTCTTTGTTGCTTAGAGGACCTGAAAAGGGCTCTATCACTGGTTTTATACTATTTTTGTTGTATATCAGGGTAAAACCAATGTAGCCATCTGCTGTATGCTGCTTTGAATGACAATGCATGAATGACCATGAACCATTTATTTTAATTTCAACATAGATCAGAGGTTTGTCCATACATTTAGTTGCTAGTTGTTTAACAAATGTTTTGCCTGTATATGGTCTGCTACATATGTCATTTAACAATTCTTAACTCATGGGTGTGGGGAGGTGACTCCCTTTCTGGACAATTGTTATTTCTGCGCTATATTTGTGAGTTGGCGGGAACCTTGTTTTATTGATTTATTTGATTATTGATAACTGTTAACATTTAAGTACTTTACCGTGATTGTTTTCAATTAAAATGGTCAAAAAGAAACAAAAATTGTGTTTTAGCAAATAGCAATTTCTGAATTAGTGACGTCGCCAGGCATGCAAAATTCCATCCCACCAAAACAGGCTGAAATTTCAGGCAATCTTTTCAAACAGCTCTTACACTAAAAGGGCATTATCATCACTTTCACAAATTCACAGCATTATTCCAACCTCATTGTGTGTAAATATACAGTATATAAAACACAGGAAAAACTTGCTTTTGTCTGCGTTGGGCCTTCAAAAAACAATTCCCCTGCCTTAGCATAAGCAGAAGGAGTTATCTATATTTTCAACGACCACAGAGAACTGTCTTATCAGACCAGTTTTCAGCAGCTTGCCTAGACCAGCAATGCACTGGCTATGGTAGGCCACAGAATAGGCCTGTTATGGCTGTCTAGCCTCCATTATTATGGTGTCTGATGGAGAGTACAGCCTTATCAGTATAAGCCACAGAGAAGCATCATCCCTCAAGCTAGAGGTCAGGTCTTCCCCGGGAGTAACCTTGGCTAAGACCTGAATAATTTATGTTAGCTCCTTGAGGCTTGAGCTCTGTGGGCAAACACAAGCTATAGACTCGGGTTCATACCCAGTTGGTCACAGAAGCATCTCTCTAGCCACAAGTTAAGCCCTCCCCAGGTCTTCCTAGTGGTCGTCCAGGGTGAAAGTTGCAGACGGGCCAGGGGGTCCCATTCTTTATCAAGGTGACTATGGACTCCATAGAGAGAAGGGGGCAACACACACATGACATTGTCACAGGGAAAGCCAGGGAGATAAGACTGGAAAGCTGTTCATGTTGGCGCTGCCTAGGTGGGTGGGTAGATTTACAGAGGGGAGGGCGCGGCAGACGAATCTCAGGATTTCTGCTACCTTTTCCGCCACACAATTTACATCCGTCGTACTGTACATTCCTATAGAGTCGACCAGATACCTGTCAGTGAGTACAGTATGATATCGACCCAGAGTGGAGTCTGTTGGCGAGCCAGATTTTTTTCATGAAGGTAACGCAAAGTAACATAAATAGGAATATAACGTGTTACTTAAATGTAATGATTAATATGTACTTTTTCAAGTAACAAATCCCAACACTCTGGTGGTAACTAGTGGGAAATATATTACTTTACCAAGTAACTAATCCCAACACTGGTGGTCACTATCGGGCATAGCCACAGTCATAAAGTCTGATTTTGAACCTAACCTTAACCACACTGCTAACTTTATGCCCAACCTTAAACACGTTTTACTATATAGCCAATTTGGACTTTTAACGGAAACCGCTTAGCTGGGCCTCCAGGAGAAGATTCATCCCTATAAACGTCAACCTGCATAAAGGCATATGCTACAGGGCTCTGGAGAAGACTACAGTAGCAGATAATGGTAACATACTTGAAGTGAAATCCCAAATTCAAGGACATTAGGAAATGGCGGCACTCCAAAATGGTCAAGAAGACTTAGTGGCGGGAGGACACATTGCTCTGTCTCCTCCCTTTCCACATGAGGTGTGCGTTTGTGTGTATGGGTATGTGCGTGTAGCATTATAGCTGTGATGTTCATTGCTAAGATCATTTCCAAGAACTTCCTCTATTTACAGACGCCTGATGAGCTTTCCTGTAACCCATATTTATACCAAATAAGTCATTTAAAAAAGTTCAATGTAAGTGTGTTCTGTATTGAAAATAAGATATCTGAACAACTCTCCTACTTGCCTATACTAGTACAAAAAAAATACACTTTGTCATACATGATCTCAAAAGGTAGCCTGAACATGTGTGAAACATGGAGGAAAAACCTGCGTCATTAGAAATGTAACAACTATTTTGGGGACGTTGCGCGATACAGCACCGAAAAATGCACCGATTTGGACACAAAATTACCATGATTTGTTCAAATTTGACATCTGTCCTTATTAACATATAAACATATCTACTGTATAAAAGCAATTCAAGCAGATCTAAATCAATGTATATAATATTCTTGTAAAAATGATATGCAAATTACTATTCTAATATGACATTGCTAGTAATTTCCCAAAATAACATCTAGTTGTAAAAATAAAAAAAACAGCTAGATGTTATTATTTGAGTCGTTCGTACTTGGATTTTAAAGTGACATATTTTTTTCAAGAAGAGACAGTTAAATGGTTAAGACTGGTTTGTATTACCTACAGCCCATTTCCTGTGAGAGGGAGCTGGAGCCCAGTGCCTTTTACAGTAGGTACTGTACAGTGCCCTTTACAGGAGGTAGTAGGTAGTGTACACTGCCTTTTACAGGAGGTAGTAGGTACTGTACAGTACCTTTTTTACAGGAGGTAGTAGGTAGTGTACAGTGCCTTTTACAGGAGGTAATAGGTACTGTACAGTGCCTTTTACAGGAGGTAGTAGGTACTGTACAGTGCCTTTTACAGGAGGTAGTAGGTACTGTACAGTGCCTTTTACAGGAGGTAGTAGGTAGTGTACAGTGCCTTTTACTGGAGGTAGTAGGTAGTGTACAGTGCCTTTTACTGGAGGTAGTAGGTAGTGTACAGTGCCTTTTACAGGAGGTAGTAGGTAGTGCACAGTGCCTTTTACAGGAGGTAGTAGGTAGTGTACAGTGCCTTTTACAGGAGGTAGTAGGTAGTGCCCAGTGCCTTTTACAGGAGGTAGTAGGTAGTGCACAGTGCCTTTTACAGGAGGTAGTAGGTACTGTACAGTGCCTTTTACAGGAGGTAGTGGGTAGTGTACAGTGCCTTTTACATGAGGTAGTAGGTACTCTACAGTACTGTTAAGACTAACAGAGAGAGGCAGTAAGCATGCTGCACTTACACTACTAAGTATCTATTATTGCTCTTTAGGGGTTAAGCCCAGGTTCTTCTCTATAACTATATTTAAGCAATGAGACATGAAGTGGTGTGGTGTATGGCCAATATACCATGGCTAAGGGCTGTTCATAAGCACGACACATCACGTCATACCCGTGGTATACGGTCTGATATACTACGGCTGTCAGCGAATCAGCATTCAGGGCTCGAACCACCCAGTTTATAAAATGCTATATGAGTGGATTGATTGATCAAAGTATTTGTAAATCATGTTTTATCAGCTGATCCATTGACTGATTTCCCCCTCATTGTCCCCCTGTCCTTCAGCATCACCTCCTACCAGACCTTGCCCCGCAACATGCCCAGCCACCGTGCCCAGATCGTTCCCCGCTACCCCGAGGGCTACCGTACCCTCCCCAGGAACATGCTGTCCCGACCCGAGAGCATCTGCAGCGTGGCCGGCTCCATCTACGACCGTGCCCTGGCTCCCACATCCAACGCAGGTGATGGGTCTTAAACTTTACTGTTGTACTTGGCTGTGCCCCATTCTCTATGTAGTGCACTACTTTTGACCAGGGACTATAGGGGATAAGGTGCCGTTTGGGACGCAGTTGAAGACTTTGCTGTTATACTTTCTTGCACTCGCACTTCTTTTCTTTCTGGCACTGATTTTGCAGATTGTGGCTGTCTTGAGGTTGTACGGTTTCACTTGTAATGACTGTGATATATTGTGTTGATATATATTTGTTTTAACCTAGTTAAAGTCTGTGTGGATAAGAGCCTCTGCAAAATGACTGAAATGTAAAACTGTAAATGCAGACAAGAGGCGCTCCATGAGGGACGACACCATGTGGCAGCTGTATGAGTGGCAGCAGAGGCAGGCCTTCTCCAGGCAGGGTCCACCACCACCAGGCCACTACGGGACCCTGCCCAGCCCCAAGACCATGGGGAACATCTCTGAGCACCAGGGGGTGGCCCCCTCCATCCCCACATCCCCCTCCCATGGATCCCTGGCCCTCTACCACACCTTCTCCCCCCCGGGCCAGCACCGCAGAGACAACCCACCAGGGTCGACCAGGTCCGAGGTGTCCTCACCCATCTTCAGAGGGGACCAGACTATGACTATAGACTGCAGGCACAGGACTCACCTCACCAAGGTAACGGACAAGGAATGGAACACAATCATCTAAGACAGTCTTACACATCAAAATAATCACCAGGGGTTTCAAGCATACAGAAATGACTGGAATTGCTCTGCATTGAGCAGTAGTTATTTTATTTATTAATATGGCATACATTTTAGTTGTCGGCCAGTTGAAATCAGTACATGTAACAGAGCATCCTGTCTCTCTCTCTCTCTCTCTCTCTCTCTCTCTCTCTCTCTCTCTCTCTCACAGTATAACTACCCACCTGACCGCCGGTCCATGCCAGCAGGCATCCCAGTGCAGACCATTACCCCACAGTCACTCCAGGGCAAGACGGTGAGTCACGCATCTCTCTCTGACCTCCTTCACCTCTTCTCTGCTTTCTTGTTCTCCTCTCTACTGTCCTCTTTTCTCTCAACAACAATGTATTGTGAGTGATAGTTATGCTATTGGTATGATTTCAATGGGACGCAAATACAAATCTGTTTTTGTGGCAGGAATAAAAACAAGCACACAAGCTATCATGTATTACTGTCGTTCTGTCATGCTACAATGGATAGCCTGTATGTGTACTGTATTTCTGTCAGAGTGTGTGCCTCGTTACATTCTCTGCTGTCTTCTATTGCAAGCATTTGTTATTTCTGTCAGTAGCAGACACAATTTGATTAAAATAATGGCATTGTCTTGGTGATGATACGGAAAGAGAGAGAGATAGTGGCACCAACGAAATTGCCTTTGGCTGTGTCCTCTCAAATTGAGTAGACTAGAATCAGCCAGAGAGATTGATATTCTCCACAGTTAATTTTGTAACTCTCTGAATATTATTGTGATTGTGCAATTCCAGTGGAATGCGTACAGAGCGCGCGGCTTCAGAATGCAGTTGATGAGAAATATTTGTAATAAGTGATTTGAAATGATCGCTTTTACTGTTACTGAATATATTCTCTCACTTTTCATCTCCATTTGATGGAAAGTTACTCCGTTTGGAGTCAGGAGACCGAGGGAGTTTATTTCAGACAGATTCTCTAAAGGTGTAAGTCCTATAGCCCAGCCACAGCACAGGCCAAGACCCAAAACCAGTGTTTCCAAAGGCATCTTGTGCCTAAAGACTTGTCAGAGTCCTGGTTAGAAACATAGGTTAGGGCAGGGATTACAAAAGCTATCGCTAATTTTCCTCAATTTAAAACCATCGCCAAATGGAAAATCAAGAAAGGTTTGGTTCATGTATTTGTTCATTGATCGACCGCTGGATGAATTGACTGTCTCGTTATCTCCTCTGTGTCTATGCTGCGTTGTGCAGCCAGAGGAGCTGACCCTGCTGCTAATAAAGCTGCGTCGGCAGCAGGCTGAGCTCAACAGCATCCGGGAGCACACTGTGGCTCAGCTAATGATCCTTAGCATGGAGGGGCCCAACGCCAAGGTTAGCACCAGGAGGGTGCACATACACAGCATGTCATTGGTCACCTCCAGGAGTGGTGTGTGTGTGTGTGGGTGGTTGGGTGTTGATGTGCCATCTCCATGCAGCTCAAGGCTCTATGAGCAGGCCATGCATTCCAGTGAATGCATATTATGTGTTTGCTCCTACCTGTGTGGTTCAGTGGTGGTATGGTTGAGTTTTGGTTCAGTTTTGAACTCCTTTCAACCCTTTGGTGTGCTGTGTTCATCTGGCCTTGATTTCATCTTTTGACATGCAGAGGACAGCATGGTATGAGTATCATGTGATTGCCTTCTTGTTGTCTGCTGTGGTTTCCCAATACCTTTACGAGGAAAGTGTTGGTAAGTAGTTGCAATGGGTTTTGCATGGTTTGGTTTAGTTCAGTAATCAACAGTAAATGGCTGTGGTGGTTCATGCTTCGGATTAATGCCAAAGCCACAGTAGCGACTTCCTCTTTCATCTCCATCTTTCACTATCAGCTTGTACCAGTTCTACTTCTATTTCCTACTGTTTGCCTTACTCAATCTCCTTCTCTCTTTCTCTCCTGTCTGACTCTTCTCTCTTCCCTCTTTCTCTACTGCCTTCTGATGTTAGAGTGAGGTTCTGTCTCATCACCTTCAGAGGAACCTCATGTATCTGGACAGCCAGGTGAGGAGTACTGCTATATCTTTGGTTGCTCTCTGTCTCTGTCTCTCTCTCTCTCTCTGTCTCCCTCTCTCTCTCTCTGTGTCTCCCTCTCTCTATCTCTCTGTCTCTCTCTCTGTGTGTGTCTCTCAGGGTTAGGCACTCCTCAGGGTTGGTCATACACCCAGCTGCTCTCACTCTGCCCAGGGTTATCAGTGACTCAAATGCCAGGGCCGCGCTCCTTTTTGTCTTTTCTATACGTTCTCTCTCCTTCTTCATTCTTTTCTCTCCGGCCCTCCTGAAGCATATACCGTTCACTGCAGAATAGGAGCTGCGCAAACCTGCATTCCCACAGGAGGACATATTGTCTAGCTCAGTACAAGAAAAGTCAAAAATACTTTAAAAATGTTTTTTTAAATGCCTTTCTTGGCATGGTAATGCTGCCCTAAACTAATAAGATTACTTGTGTGTTTTTGTGCTGTATAGTTCGTACAGTCCCCGGAGAACAGTTTTTATTAAAAAAAATTAATGTAAGTCAAGCTTGAGAAAGCCCGAGAGCAAACTTCAACGTTTGATGATGAGTTAGTCACGTCATTATCATAATGTAATTAAGACTATAGAAACAACCTCCGGGGTTTCAGGTAAAGTGGCTAGGACGAGCGACTGACGTTCTGACTAGCGCTCACTCAGGCATAGATAATCAGGGCAGACGTCTAAAGGTGCCGTTTGTTTTTCGGGAACGGGCCCTTTGGTTTAGAACGGGTAAATAATTCAGTTCCTGTTTCAGAAAAGGTCATGTGTAGCAGGAGAAACCACTCTACCATGTGCACACGAGGGACCTCACTTAGTGACTTCACGGAGTCTGATTGTGACCCCTCTAACCAAATATGAAATGATTTGATCTGCCATTTCAAAGGCTTTCACCTCTAATGGCAGGCAATTTCACAGCGGGTTATGAATGAACTTTAACTCGCCGACCCTGCTCTCCCCCCCTGGTCCATAGGCTCTGATGCATGCAATTGTTTTGCTGTTTTGTTGGTAGTTTTTGGTCGGGATGATATTAAGAAAATCAGGACCGTTTTGTCTCTCCTCCGTCTGCTGAGAGGGACTGGCAATATTGTCTTTGGACCCAACTGTAGCCTCCTTGTATCTACTGTAAACATACTAGGACTTCTCCCAAGAGTTCTGGGCCTTTATGGTACAGGTGGTGGCTATAACCCCAGGGTTGTTGGCTCAAGGCCCCCCGTCTCCCTCAATCACTAGTACCTTAAAACAACAATGTGTTCTTTATTTCGATGGATCCTTTCTAGGCTCTGCCGTTGTGTTCGCTAACTAACACCTATATTATGCTGTTGTGTGTTGTTGCTCCCTTCCACCCTGCCTAACGTCGATCTCCACTAGACGAAGGACAGTGAGCCGTTAATCTTCACGATTCACACTATGATTGAGAACTCTGCACCACGGCCTCAACTGTACCAGCAAGTAAGGTCTTATTGGCAAACCAATGACTCTTGTCCTGCACTCCTCTCCTCCCTCCATCATCGATCCCTCCTGTTTTTGTTCACATTGGATGCAGTCAGTCAGTCGGTTCCCCCTCTTCCTGGTGTCATGATCCCAACATTGTTTGACATGTACCTTCATGTGTTGTTTTGACTACAGCACATCCTCTCCATTCATTTGTGCTTTATTCATCAGTCCGAGGTTGGGTTATGGTGGATGTTAATTAGCCATGCCCATCCTACCTCATTGTAACTTGATGGTATTGTTGCTGCTGGGAATTACGGTGGCTGCTACCTTAGAGCCATACCCCCCCATCTTCCTGCAATACCAATGCTGTTGATGATGGATCTTATGTTGGCTCGGCGCTGTACGATCACAGTCAAATCAGAACCTCTCTTCTCTGTGCTTTGTAATGTTGTGTTCAGTTTGTCTACATGGGTTTGATACGAGCTCAATGGATAACCTGTTGTTTAAGTAGCCTAGTGGTTAGAGCGTTGGGCCAGTAACCGAAAGGTTGCTGGATCGAATCCCCGAGCTGATAGGGTAAAAAAATCTGTGGTTCTGCTCCTGAACGAGGCAGTTAACCTACTGTTCCCCGGTAGGCCGTCATTGTAAATAAGAATTTGTTCTTAACTGACTTGCCTAGTTAAATAAAGGTTAAATAAAAAGTTACTAAAATACCATGACTTCCTTTTTTGTGTGGTGGCCCAATAGTGTAACAGTGAATGAAAGAGTGCAGGGGTATTTTATTTGTAGCTGGGTAAATTGTCCTAGAGGGTGTACTGTGTGGGGTCCATAGTCTGGCCTTTCCACTATGCTAAATTATCATTTTATTACAGGCTTCTACAGGTATGACTTCAGCCCTGCTCTCTTAAACCTCCCCCTCTTTAGCCGTCCTGGGGTTGAAAATCACCTGCTTGCTCCTTAACTGAAGTAGTCAGGAGTGTGAGGATGGCTGGTTTTCCCTAGCTGTGTGTGTGTGCGCGGTGTGTGTGACTGTGTGCGTTAATGTGTGTGCCTCCGTAAGGGCCAGATTTAGCCCAGGTCTTTTAGAGGTTTTCATTAGTCAAACTCCAGCCATGACAGAGTGTACCGGGGGACAGTAATGAAGAGTGCACAGAGGGGACGGTAATTAGTGTGGCACAGGGCAGAGCTGCCAGCACAGAGGACTATACACCCAGCCTAGCCAACCACTACAGCAGCCCTCTAGCCTCTCTTAAGGGTGTGTGTGTGTGTGTGTGTGTGTGTGTGTGTGTGTGTGTGTGTGTGTGTGTGTGTGTGTGTGTGTGTGTGTGTTAGAACATCCTCCTCTAGTCTCTGGTGACCTCCTGATGCCAGCTTCCTGTCCTCCATAGCTTCTTCACACCCCTGGAGCCTCCATCAGTAGGACTGTTATCAGTGATGCTACTGAAGTGGAAAACACAGTCTGATTTCCCAGCAGAGGGGACTGACACTCCTTATTGTGAAATGGACATTTGGGCTGAGAAGTTGTATCCAAAGTGTTGTTAAGTCATAAGTCATGTGAAGAGAAGGTCAATGAAATTGCATGGAGAGCTCCATTTCACCCTCCCTCCCTCTCTCTTCTCTCTCTGGGCTTTGTTGACCCTGTGGACAACTCTTGTAAGGACACAGATATTTACCATGAAAACCACATCACAAATGAATAACCAGACCATGGGTGCATCTTAATACTCCTCGTGTCATCTCCTTCATCTGCACTGATCGGAAGACACGGGACGGCTGTCATCAGTATGGTGGATACCTACTAGAAATGTGCTTTTACCTGTCCAGTTCTTTAACCTGTCTAGGACTGGCTCGCCAACAGCCAATGAAATTGCAGGGCGCCAAATACAAAATCAACAGAAATCTCATAAATCAAATTTCTCAAACATAGAAGTATTAGGCACCCTTTTAAAGATAACATTCTCGTTATTCCAGCCACAGTGTCTGATGTCAAAAATACTTTACAGCGAAAGCTCCACAAATGATTATGTTAGGTCACCACCAACTCACAGAAAATCCCAGCCATTTTTCCAGCCAAAGAGAGGAGTCACAAAAAGCACAAATAGAGATAAAATTAATCACTAACCTTTGATGATCTTCATCAGATGACACTCAAAGGACTTTGTTATACAATACATGTATGTTTTGTTCGGTAAAGTTCATATTTATATCCAAAAATCTTATTTTACATTGGCGTGTTATGTTCAGTAGTTTCAAAACATGAAGTGATATTGCAGAGAGCCACATGAATTCACAGAAATACTCATTATAAATGTTGATGAAAATTCAAGTGTTATGCATGGAACTTTAGATATACTTCTCCTTAATGCAACCGCTGTGTCAGATTTCAAAAAAACTTTACGGGAAAAGCATCATCTGAGAACGGCGCTCAGAGCCCAAACCAGCCAAAATAAATATCTGCCATGTTGCGCAGTCAACATTAGTCAGAAATAGCATCATAAATATTCATTTACCTTTGATGATCTTCATCAGAATGCACTCCCAGGAATCACAGTTCCACAATAAATGCTTGTTTTGTTCGATAATGTCCATCATTTATGTCCAATGGCTTCTTTTATTAGGGCGTTTGGTAAACAAATCCAAAATCACGTTCAGGTCCAGTCGGACGAAAAGTTCAAAAAGTTATATTACAGTTTGAAGAAACTTGTCAAACTAAGTATAGAATCAATCTTTAGGATGTTTTTATCATAAATGTTCAATAATGTTCCAACCGGAGAATTCCATTGTCTGTAGAAAAGCAATGGAACGAGAGATACCTCTCATGTGAACTGCGCGTGACTGAGAACGAGGCTGCAGGCAGACCCCTTAGTCAAACAGCTCCCATCCGGCCCCCCTTCACAGTAGAAGCCTGAAACAACGTTCTAAAGACGGTTGACATCTAGTGGAAGCCTTAGGAAGGGCAACATAACCCATATCCAACTGTGTATTCGATAGGGGTTCATAAACTACAAACCTCAGATTTCCCACTTCCTGTTTGGATTTTTTGCCTGCCATATGAGTACTGCTATACTCACAGACATCATTCAAACAGTTTTAGAAACTTCAGAGTGTTTTCTATCCAATACTAATAATATGCATATATTAGCATCTGGGACTGAGTAAGAGGCAGTTCACTCTGGGCACGCTATTCATCCAAAAGTGAAAATGCTGCCCCCTATCCCAAAGAAGAATTTTAACAAGGAGACAAGTAGACTATTGAGAAACACCCCATGTCATGGGTCTGTATTATAGGTTGTTTTGCCGTCCCCTGTCTGTGGCTGTCTTCCCACAGGCAGCCCAATTGTGATCTTTTTTCCACTAATTGGTCTTTTGACCAATCACATCAGATCTTTTCAAATCAGATCTTTTTCAGAGCAGATCTGATTGGTCAGAAGACCATTTAGTGAAAAGAAGATCACAATTGGGCTGCCTGTGTAAACAAGGCATGTGTGTCTCTAAGGCTGTCTGGTGTTTCAGATCAGCCCTGAGGACTACAAAGACAACTCCTACAGCCACCAGAGGCCAGAGGACATCGACATAGACGTAAGACCAAGTCCTTTTATTATTGTCTTGTCAAGGTAGAGGGCAAAGCATTAATTTCCCTTTGCACCTATCCTCTAGTCTGGACACACAGCAGTTGGCTTCCTAGACATAGATTGAAAGATTCACTTAATAGAATACCACACGTGTGTGTGTGTGTGTGTGTGTGTGTGTGTGTGTGTGTGTGTGTGTGTGTGTGTGTGTGTGTGTGTGTGTGTGTGTGTGTGTGTGTGTGTGTGTGTGTGTGTGTGTGTGTGTGTGTGTGTGTGTGTGTGTGTGTGTGTGTGTGTGTTTTTCAGACTAAGCTGAGCAGACTGTGTGAGCAGGACCAAGTGGTGAGAACACAGGAGGAGAAACTACAGCAACTACACAGAGAGAAGGTAACTACTGTACACAGACTTTAAACTGACAACTTGCTTCACAATCACACACACTGGGCTGTCTGAGGCTGGAGTAGACCTTTATCATACAGAGGGAGAGAAGGAGAGAGAGTGTGCCGAGACTGAAGGAGATACAGTGCCTTCAGAATGTATTCACATCCCTTGACATTTTCCACATTTTGTTACAGCCTGAATTTACTATTGATTAACTTGAGATTTTCTGGTCACTGGTCTACACACAATACCCCGTAATTTCAAAGCAGGATTACGTTTTTAGACATTTTTACAAATTAATCAAAAATGAAAAGCTGAAATGTCTTGCGTCAATAAGTATTCAGCCCATTTGTTATGGCAAGCCTAAATAAGTTCAGGAGTAAACATCTGCTTAATAAGTCACATAATAAGACGCATGGACTCAATAATAGTGTGCAAAAATAGTGTTTAACATGATTTTTTTTAATGACTACCTCATCTCTGTACCACACATACAATTAACTGTAAGGTCCCTCAGTTGAGCAGTGAATTTAAAACACAGATTCAACCACAAAGACCAGGGAGGTTTTCCAATGCCTCACAAAGAAGGGCACCTATTGGTAGATGGGTAAACATAAAAAAGCAGACATTGATTATCCCTTTTAGCATGGCGAAGTTATTAATTACACTTTGGGTGGTATATCAATACACCCAGTCACTACAAAGATACAGGCGTCCTTCCTAACTCTGTTGTTGGAAAGGAAGGAAACCGCTCAGGGATTTCACCATGATGCCAATGGTAAGTTTAAAACAGTTACAGATTTTAATGACTGTGATAGGAGAAAACTGAGGATGGATCAACAACATTGCAGTTACTCCACAATACTAACCTAAATGACAGACTGAAAAGACAGAAGCCTGTACATAGTAAAATATTCCAAAACATGCATCCTGTTTACTACAAGTAGTACTGCAAAAAATGTGGCAATTCACTTTTTGTCCTGAATACAAAGTGTTATCCAATACAACACATTATTGAGTACCACTCTCCATATTTCCAAGCATAGTGGTGGCTGCATCATGTTATGGGTATGCTTGCGCTTGTAATCATTAAGGACTGGGGAGTTTTTTCCAGGATAATTAAGAAACTGAATGGAGCTAAGCAAAGGCAAAATCCTAGAGGAAAATGTGGTTCAATCTGCTTTCCACCAGACACTTTGAGTTGATTTCACCTTTCAGCAGGACAATAACCTAAAGCACAAGACCAAATCTACACTGGAGTTGCGTACCAAGAAGACTGTGATTGTTCCCTGAGTGGCCGATTTACAGTTTTGACTTTAATCTGCTTGAAAATCTATGGCAAGACCTGAAAATGGTTGTCTAGCAATGATCGACAACCAATTTGACAGACAGAGCTTGAAGAATTTTGAAGAGAGACTTAGAGACCCAGAAAGACTCACAGCTGTAATCGCTGAAAAAGTTGCTCAAAAAAAAGTATTGACTCAGGGGTGTGAATACTTATGTAAATGAGATACTGTGTGTAAACGGGTGACTTTAAAACATTTTTTTTTATCCGTTTTGAATTCAGGCTGTAACAAAATAAAATGTGGAATACGTCAAGGGGTATGAATACTTTCTCATGGTCTCTCCAAGGCTACCAACCCTCTTTTGCCAGGCTTGTACCACAGTGTATAGACGAGCTAGCAGACTCACCGCTGGGAACTGACTCTCTCTCCCTTGCAGACAGCAGCTCTAGCCTGCCCCCTAGGGTCCTCGGAGTGGCGGTACACACTTTTGATGGTGGCGATGCTATGATAATGTTTGGTTGGTTCTTTGCCTGTGGTTCTGTTTGTGTTTCTGTGTGTAGTCGTCAGACAAATGTTGGCCGTAGATGTTGTGCTGACCTGTGTCGTTGTCGTCTTCTTCCTCTTCCTCTTCCTATCTCTGCAGAACACCCTGGAGACGGCTTTGCTGTCTGCCAGTCAGGAGATAGAGCAGAGCTCTGACAACCCAGCGGCCGTACAGAGCCTTATACAGCAGAGAGACGTACTGCAGAATGGACTGCTCAGTACCTGTAGAGAACTGGCACGGGTCAACACTGTGAGTTCATATTGTAGCGGTATTTATTAGAGAGGGGTAAAGAGAGATTTTGTTCGGGCGCCAGGCAGGTATTAACCATGCCGAAAGGAAAATAGTAGAATAGAGAGAGTACCACTACCAGACCAACACACATCAGCAGAAGAGACTGCCTAGAGGGTAGCCTGTTTACCAGATAGCCAGTGGAGAGAAAAGAGAATACACACCATATAAAACCCACATCACAGCACAGGGGTAACCCAAACAAGAATACCTCATACAATAATAATAATACTAATAATAATGGCAGAGCAATTGAACAGCGACTTCATACAAGAAAGAACCCAGTCATCAACAGAGGATTTGCAGTAATCTGTATTATCATCCAGTGGAGGAGTGCAGAGGGTTTGAATGTGGGGGGGGGGTATTCTTAGACACAACAAAGGCCTTAAAATGTCCACAATCTTCTCAGCCACATGTCATTAGTACACCCCACCTCAATACAGTTCAAATAACAATACACAATTTACAAGCAACCTCACTTTTAACTAAAATGTCCACCCAAATACTTCTGGCAGGGCAATAATAGTCCAGCTCTAAAGAGAGAAAGAGAACAAGAGAGATCTTAGCTGTGGTCTTCAGGCGTGCCGGTGTACTGTCTGACCGTCTGATGGTTTGTATGTCAAAGCCTCGTAACAATGTTGCTACTAATTCCATGCGATCCATAACCGGCGCGGACCTAGAACTGTCACACCGATGATTGAGTTAAACACTCTATAAACTACACACGCTGAAAATAAACAAAACTTCTGCAGCATAGCACACACAATCAAACTGTCGCGCCAACCAAGAGCTCCTCCCCTAAGAGCTGAACGAGCTGTCTTTATTTTCTCCTTCCTTACTGCTGATGCGCTCTTAAAGTGGCAGCGCACGGTGAAGGCTCCGTGCAGGATTTCGCCACAATATGTATACACACACACACACACACACACACACACACACACACACTGTACATGCAGATGTCAACACACACTGATCAGCACCTGTCAAGATCTCTCCAGGGTCAATGCTGTTAGTGTCAGTGCATAAACACACACACACAAACACACACACACACACACACACACGCTGTCTAGTAGTGACACCCTCTCGTCTCTCAGGAGTTGGAGCGGTCGTGGAGGGAGTATGATAAAATGGAATCTGGCGTCTCTCTGGCCAAAACAAACCTGTTGGAACAGCTAGAGGCCCTGGGCAGCCCACAGGTAAGACTCTCTCTCTCTCTCTCAACCTCTCACACACATGCAAACATGCCTTTGCAAGATGGAGAGTGTTTTTTAATCATTTTCTGTCACTGTATGAGCAGACGGAACCTCCCAGCCAGCAGCATGTCCACATCCAGAAAGAGCTGTGGAGGATCCAAGATGTGATGGAGGCTCTGGCCAAGAACAAACCCCAGAGGACCACTGACACTGGTTTCCTTGGTTCCAAACCCATCTCAAACCTACAGAAGAACGAGGTGAGTCTCACTTCTACTCTATGGATAAAGAAAAACACAAGATAAGTACTGTATATAATCTGTTTATGGAGTCTTTGTGAACTTATTTAAAGCTGTCCGCAGCCTACATGTGAAACGGATGTGAGCCAGATAGCTCCACTCAATGCCACAGGAGACTGTGCTGATCTGTCTAATACTCTTGTGTGGTGTGGCTTACTGTTGTCCCAAGAGTGTCTCAACAACAACAACTTTCTATCTATCCTCTCCTCATGCGGCAGCCGGTGACCTTGTTCCGGTCACTCTGTTCTCTCACGGAGGGTGACCGTCAGCCCCCCCGCCCACCCCTCCCCCAGTCCTACGGCTCAACAGAGCGCCCTCCCGCAGTACCCCCCCTTCCCTCCCCCTCGGGCGCCCGTCCGCCACCACACACAAGCAAGCACGGCCAGAGGAACGGAACACACAGCAGTGTAAGAGACACGCTGACTCGTCACGCCTGACCCTTCAACCCCTGTCCTTGTGCTTCATCATCGCTACTTACCCTTAAGCACAGATCTAGGATCTGTTGAACTTCACCAAATTCTAATCTTAACTGTTAGGGTGAGGTAATACAAAACTGATCATAGGTCAGTGTCTAGAGGCAGTTTTATCCTACTCTGTACAAGACCAGAACAAGTTGACCCCTGACCCTCTACCTTTACCCGCACCACACATGGTTAATCTCTCATCGCCAACTTGGGTCACCGTTGTGACTCTCTTTTCATTTGCTCTGAATCATTTGTTTTACCATTTGTAGACATTCAGGTTTTACCCTGCCTCTTACCCTGGAGTGTTGAGTTTGACATTCATTCATTTGGTTTATCATCTGTTTGCTCTTCAGTTTGGCTTATTCTTCTTTCCATGGAAGCGTGTGTGATTCCACCCCAGTTGTCATTCCGACTGTGTCTGAGTGCTGTGCTGTGGTGTGACTACTCTTAGTGTTTGGAGTGTCAGTTAACCGTTTTCTGCTCTTTTCGGCTCCGTTTTAAATGTCCCTCGACCATCCATCGGTCACATCCATCGTGACCACCTTGTGACCTGCGAGTGTCCGTGTTTCCTATGCGTGTACCTCTCAGTGTGCTGACTCTCTGTCCCTCTACAGCAAGGCCCAGACTACCGTCTCTATAAGAGTGAGCCAGAGCTGACCACTGTGGCCGAGGAGGTGGACGATAACAACGGAGAGGACAATGACAAGGACAGACTACAGACGGGGCTGACCACTGACAAGGAGCCTGCGGCCACTAAAGGTCAGTCACTGTCTGTCAACAAAGTCCAGTTTGGTCACGCTGCCACCGCTGTTTCAGGCTGGATACATGCTAGGGTCAAAACTATTGTAATTCAGTGAATTCAAGAAGTAATTATAAATTCCATAGGTCAACTTATAAAGAGTTAAAAGGGTTTATAAGTACTCTATTAACTGAATATAAAAATTAAACACCTCTAATGGCTTTGTCACTGACTTAGTCCCCCACCCCTCCAAGTCCCATTAGGAGTACCAGTCTACCCAGTGGGTATCGTTCCTCCCAGGACCAAATCCCCCATGAGCCCCCCAGAGTCCTGCACCATCGCCTCCTACGTCACCCTGAGGAAGGGCAAGAAGCCTGACCCCAGGACTGTAAGTCGGACTCAGCACTTTAGGGAATAGCAGGGGAACAGTACTATAAACTGACCCTCGCTAACATATTAGAAACTGTTGTTTGATAGACAGGACAGCACTGATTTTGGATTCGGAAGTGCTACTGTTGCTATTCATTCCCTGACATTTTTACCACTACAAGAGCTGGAGATGGATATAATATGTCACCAATAGACGGGCAGATAAAACGTAATACTAATCCAACGTGACTGATCCCTGCTCCACTGCTCCCCCTGTAGGAGCGTCCTCACAGTGCCGTGGAGCAGACGTGCGGACCGGGGGAGAGGGAGAGCGGCAGAGCCAGGATGAGTGTAGAGGAGCAGCTGGAGAGGATCAGGAGACACCAGCAGGCCTCGCTCAGGGAGAAGAAGAGAAGTAGCAGCAGTATCTCCCCCTCACGCTCTCCATCCTTCTCCAAGGAGAACCCCTTCGTTACACAGGTAACCTCTCCTCGGTTTGGTGTGTGTGTTTGATAGGACTTGATAGGACTACGCGTGTGTCTGTGCGCGTGTGTGTGTGTGTGTGTGTTGATAAACCTTGTTTCACAGCATTGAATGTGGTTGTGTACACACTGTTAAACTGAGTTATTAATTTGGCATGTGTGTCTCCTGCAGGTCAGGCTGGAGGTGTTCTCCACAGACACCCAGGAGCTGGAGGCAGCACTGCAAGACCTGGAGGAGGTCAGAGGCCGAGTTACAGAGCATCTGGAGAGGGACCGAGGTGCAGAACTGGAGCTGCAGAGAGACAGAGCTGCAGCAGCTGCTGAAGAAGAAATGGAGAAGGGTCGAGCTGCAATAGAAAAGCTGGAGCGAGACATGACTGAGGTGGCTGCAGTGGTGGAGCAGGAGATGGCCAGGACTGCTGTGGCTGTAGAAGAGGAGTTGGACAGGACTGCTGTGGCTGTAGAAGAGGAGCTGGAGAGAGACCGGGCCGCAGTAGCAGCAGCTGCAGAAGAATTGGAGAGGGCTAGAGCTGCAGCTGAAGAACTCGTCAGAGGGAGGACTGCAGTGTCTCCAGAAGAGGTTGACACGGCTGCATTGGTGGAGCTGGAGATGGAAATCACTGTGGTGGAGGAGATCAGCTACAGAGCTGAGGAGGTGGATGTCATCCCTGTCCCCAGGCTGAGTGAGGAGGAGCCACAGCCCCGGACGGAGAGCTCCAACATGGACACAGAGGTAGGAGAGTGTCCCCACTCACACAGACCACCAGAGAGCAGAATATGTATGGCAGACAATATCATTTGATACGTATGTTTATGACTAGTAGGAGTGGTGACTGAGTCAGCATGGTGTACTGTAACTCTGTATAAATAAGAAAGATCCTTACCGAGGATGCACAGAGCACTGTGTTCCTTCACTGAAAAATGAACGTTTTCAAAGAGAGTATTCAGAGAGAGAGGAAAGACTTGTACAAGTATACATTTATATCTAATCCAATAATGTCGCACTAAGAGTGTTTCAGGGTTTTAGGGAGTAAATGGTTGTGTTGTGTTGGCAGCCTGGTCTCCGTGTTAATGTCCTTTAATCTGATCTGGGAGGCTTTGTGGGCGTGAGGAGGATCCAGGCTGGATTTAGGGGTTTATCTCTGGGCCTCAGCCTAGCCGTGGTGACTCACACTGGGCTAGAGAGAGCGAGAGAGAGACACCTCCCAGAGCTGGCCTGAGCTCCACGGAATCTCATGATCTGATGATGATGATGATGCAGTTGGCTCAATTAATGTCCTCTAATTTAGTAGCCCAGTTAAAAAATAATAATATGGCGAAAGCTGCTTAAGTCCATTAGTTATCACCATGTGTCTTATACCAATGTGTCTCAACTCCAGTCCTTGTGGATCCTCAACAGTATGCATTTTTTCTTGTAGCCCCGGGCAAACATCGCTGAGTGGCTGGGTGGCTTGATGATGAGTTGACCGTTTGAATCAGGTGGGCTTGTCAGGGGTTAGAATAAACCAAATGTACTGCTGGAGTTACTCAAGGACTGGACTGGAGTGGTGCCTTACACCTACCCGGTTTCTTCAGATCCCCAAACATCGATGAGGTAGCCGCTAGGGATTGACATTAGACCACCAAGATCGTGTTCAGTAGGGCAAAAATAAGAGCTCCGTTTCAAAACATATTTTCCTGTTTGGTACCGCCTGAACACAGCCCAGACTACAGTCTATCTCACTGTCCGTGTGTTGCAGGTGTCAGAGACCCAGATGATGGTGATATCGGATCAGGGCGTGAAGCCCCTGTATGTACAGTACCTGATCCCTGGACAACATCAACAGCAGGGGGAGAGGGAGACAGAGAGGAGAAACACCCACACTCCCAAAACCCTCATTCCCCACAACAGGTGAGACTAGCTGGGCCTCACTAGGACATATCTTAGCCTCTCTGGATCGATAGCAACTTTGACCCTGTTTGAATACTTTAAAACCATCCCTTCCTTCATCCAACTGTATTTAGATCAGTGACTACCTCATTAAAGGCAGAAAAGAAGGATGCATTTGTAAGTATTGGAATAAGGCCTGTATGTGAAGGTGTGACTGTGCCAGTTTGCCAGCTGCTGTGTCAGAAGCACTGACTCCTGAACTTGAGGAGGACATGATGCAGAGTGAGGTGATGCAAGGGGAGGCCCCGGAGCATGAGACCCAGGGGAACAACATTAACATATCCTATGAACTACCAGTAGAGGGCGCTAAACTCAACAACAACCTGATGGCAGGTAAGAGAACAAAGTGCTTTGTTGATGATGATTGATTGATGGAATGATTGATTGATGGAATGATTGATTGATTGATTGATTGGTTGATTGATATATAACTGATAAATGTCAAAGCATTTACGTACAGTACCAGTCCAAATTTGGACACCTACTCATTCAAGGGTTTTTCTTTATTTGCACTATTTTTCTACATTGTAGAATAACAGTGAAGACATCAAATCTATTAAATAACACATCTTTGCAGAATCTTGGCATTCTCTCAACCAGCTTCATGAGGAATGCTTTTCCAACAGCCTTGAAGGGGTTCCCACGTATGCTGCTTTTCTTTGTTGGCTGCTTTTCCTTCCCTCTGCGGTTCATCTCATCCCAAACCATCTCAATTGGGTTGCGGTCGGGGGATTGTGGAGGCCAGGTCATCTGATGCAGCACTCCATCACTCTCCTTCTTGGTCAAATAGCCCTTACTCAGCCTGGAGGTGTGTTTTGGGTCACTGTCCTGTTGAAAAACAAATGATAGTCCCACTAAGCCCAAACCAGATGGGATGGCATATCACTGCAGAATGCTGTGGTAGACATTCTGCTTAAGTGCCTTGAATTCTAAATAAATCACAGACAGTGTCACCAGCAAATCACCATTACACCTCCTCCATGCTTCACGGTGGGAACCACACATGCAGAGATCCTCCGTTCACCTACTCTGCATCTCACAAAGACACGACGGTTGGAACCAAACATCTCAAATTTGGACTCAGACCAAAGGACAGATTTCCACCAGTCTAATGTCCATTGCCTGTGTTTCTTGGTCCATGCAAGTTATTCTTGTTATCGGTGTCCTTTAGTAGTGGTTTCATTGCAGCAATTCGACCATGAAGGCCTGATTCACGCAGTTTCCACTGAACAGTTGATGTTGAGATATGTCTGTTACTTGAACTCTGACATTCATTTATTTGGGCTGCAATCTGAGGTGCAGTTAACTCTAATGAACTTATTCTCTGCATTAGAGGTAACTCTGAGTCTTCCTTTCCTGTCCTCATGAGAGCCAGTTTCATCATAGCACTTGATGGATTCCATGTGGTATTTCATAGTTGTAAAGTCTTCTCTATTATTCCACAATGTAGAAAATGGTAAAAATGAAAAAAAAACCTTGAGTGAGTAGGTGTGTCCAAACTTTTGACTGCTACTGTGTGTGTTGTTTGCAGTGAAAAGCCTGCCCTTTCCACCCCAGTCCTCCTCCTCTCCCTCTCCTCCATCTCCTCCTCAACTCACTGACGGATCCCACTTCATGTGTGTGTAGACGTGTCGAGGAGGTGGTTCTGTGAACTGAACTACACTCAGTAAGAGACTTCTCTGACCTTACCTACAACCTTTGACCTTTATCAAATCAAATGTCATGCGCTGAATACAACAGGCCTTATAGTGAAATGCTTACTTACAAGCCCTAACCAACAATGCAGTTTAAAACATTTTTAAAAGACAACAACAAAAAATAAGAATAACAAATAAAAGTAACAGATAATTAAATAGCAGCAGTAAAATAACAATAGCGAGGCTATATACAGGGGGTGCAGGTACAGAGTCGATGTGCGGGGGCACCGGTTAGTTGAGGTCATTGGGGTAATATGTACTGTAGGTAAAGTTAAAAACTCTACCCATCAACCCCCTAACCTCAACGTCAGGGTCCAGTGCTCAGCCCTCAGAGATCTACCCTCCAATCGACACAGACCTTACCAGCAGGCAACATCACACCAGCCATTTAAACACAGACATAATTTGTCGTCGAAGCAAAAAGCACTGCCTAGTCATGTCAGCCTAAACATTTTCTCCACATTTTTTTGTTGTTGAACATTGTGGCTTGTGACCTCTGCTATTTTTGTGTGTGCTCATCGGTCTCTTCACCTCTTCCCTCTCTTTGCACTTATCCCTGCAGCCCAGACATTGACCTTGGTGAGCAGTGACTCATAAGCGATGCCAGCCTGGAGACCCAAGATGGCATCCTACAGAGCCATGATGGCACCAGCCAGCCTGCACAGAGCATGCCCAGTAGCTCTCTGTATGTATAGAAACAACTGTAGCCAGACAGACAGAAAGAGTAGATCCACAGGCCTGCTCGTATTACTTACTGCCTGCCTACACAATAACTGTGATGCAAAACTTTTTCATTCACACAGAGATATCAGAGGACAAGATAGTATTACCAGAGTGATAATTGATGATGATTATTATTATTACAGGTATTATGATGGTCTGTTATTTTGGACATGTTCTGTGAGGATGTCTTGAGTGTCTATTAGCTGAGCACTGCTGTGAAAAGGAGAGGACTGTACAGTTGTAAATAAGAGCACTAGAGGAGTCTCACACTGGGAAGATCTCAATTGCATTCTTCTTGCGTCCTGTCTCCTCGTCTCCTTCTCAAATCCCGCTGGAGGAGAAGGTCAGAGGGGAAGGATATCTGGCTTTCTCATCTAATGGGTTCTGAGAAGGAGACAAGGACCTGAGGATGGGAGGAGTATGCATTTGAGGTCTTCCCACAATCACACACTATTGAGAGGGCGAAGCACCAAATCTACACACACTAAGGCAGTGCTTTACTTTAACCACACGGGGGCGCCATATGCTCTTGTCTTTTTTACTGGTTTTACTCCCATTTAAGTTTTTAACCTGAGGCCCTAAACTTTTCATTTTCCACATATTTTACACCGCACATTCCCTCATTGTTCAAAGAAGTTGTTAATATATACATATATAAAACATATAGAATGAACTAACTATTCAATGGGTTTATACTTCAATAAGGTGCCACCCTATTGCTGCTGTTGGACAGAGTTTAAATATTTTATAAAAGTTGTGTTTATTTATGTCGGGAGGATCGGAATCTGGTCGCCGCTGACAACCACACGTAAATGTCCTGGGTTAGAATCGATCTGCTTCTCTGTTTTTTTTCCCTACGGCTGAGATATATTTAAAGTAAAATATAGAAGAGAGATAAAATAGTTTTATGAGATTAGGGTTGTGTGTTAGATTCTGTCTGATTGTGTGGAGTCCTGGACAGAGAGAAGAGAATAGCACATGTATAAGCAATAAGCAGACGTTTTGTTCCTCCAGGACATTAAAATATAATGTACATAAATGTAAAGTTTCATTGTGTAAATGATGTACACCATAGAAAGAGCAGAGCAGAAATTATAAGTCTGAGGTTATTATTATTAGAGTTAATATGAAAAATGTTCATATCTCATCTGTTTTATATCATGTGAAATAAATGTTGATGTTCTTAAATGCTGCGGTGGGGGTTTATGTTATGACACAAGCTAAGTATTTACATTTGTTTTAAACATTGGGAGATCGAAGGAATGCCATTTCCAATGCTTCCTGCTGTTTTGGTTGTATCATGTTACAAATATGATTTCCTGATCACTGATATGATAGAAGCTCTGATGGTGCTGAAGACGAGACATTGACAAACTTTAAAGATCAGGAAGCTCCTTTCTGTGTCCGTTGAGGGACTGGGACTCTGGCCTCCAGCTGGAAGTGTAGCCTACAGGCCAATAGCTCATATCCACTTGGTACATGAATGATCTCTGCTCTGGACAGTGCCACTGTCACACTAGACGCAGCCAATCACTCAGGTCATCGACACAGTAAGGTCAGTCCCCTCCATTCTCACCCTCTTTCCCCATCCTACCACCTTCTTCCCTCCCCCCCCCCCCCTTTCATGCTGGACACACATGAGTAGCTATGTTAATGAGGCTCTGAATCTTTTGTGGTCCCAACCTGTAGCACTCTGTGGCTACGTGGGCCTGGTTCCATTCCACTCCTTCCACTAGTTCCTACCCTTTCCATGCATCCTACCCTATAGTTCCTAATCCCTACCACCTTACGTATTTAGTATTTTATTAGGATACCCATTAGCTACTCCTCTTGTACCTGTACTTGGAAGAGTCCTTTACATGTGGTCATGATCTCCTACCTTACTTTTACAACTGAATAAGAATATATCCGCTTTGATGAATTTGCATGAAAATCTCGGCTTTATACAAAAACATAATTACACATATGCTAGGCCCGCTAATACAGTGGAGCACAGGTATGGTGGTAAGAATTGTCTAGATTTGTGACTGAAATGTGTTAATGGGTGATTGACATCATTTAAAGTGAAATGTAGGGCCAATGTTCTGTTTTCTGGAACACTTTTTAAAAAATGGTTTATTGAATACCCAAAACATACAATATACTTGCAGCTCAACAACTACACCATACCAGTCATCCAATAGACTTCCATTCAGAGCGACACACCGAAGCATCCAGGGTCAACGCCCTGCTCAAGGGCACTTTGACAGGTCTCCCACCTGGCCAAACCAAGATCCCCCCCACAGTTCCCCAGTAGCTGTCCCGCAACCGTTCGAGACCCCCCCTCCTCCAAAGGACATCAAGGACAACTAAAATCATAACAGCAATATATGTTTGTGTGCATGTCTGGCACTATTACATGTATGTGTGTGTTCTTGTATGCGTTTATGTGAATGAGAGTGTGTGTATATGCATGTGTACAAACACCTGCACGGCATCAGCCTCAAGCAAACCCGTGTTGTGCCAAAACTCTCTCCCCTGCCAGAATCCCCCCCTTAGCGTTCTTCATTGCTGGGACTTGCTTGCTAGTTGAGATTTCTGCTCTTAACTCCGTTGTCAGTTTAGCCTACATTTCACTGTTCTTAGTAGCAGAAAGCATTTTGTATGCAGTTTTCGGTTTGGCTATTTGTTTCAAGTGTATGTGGCTGTTCTTGCTTGTATGGCGCCCTGGGTGAACCGCCGCCCCGGGTCCCGCCGCCCCGGGTCCCGCCGCCGTGGGCGGTTGCCCATGTCGCTCGTACTTAAATCCGCTACTGATTTGTATTAGTCTATAAATACATCTCTTTGCCAAAGTTTGTCATCTCTCCCATGTCTTATTCGACTAGTATTTTTGAAAGTGTAAGGATACTAATTCAGCCGTAGTTGTTCTGAAATGTCTATTGCTTGCCAACGTTTCACTCCCTCCTCTATGTTTAATGTAACACACATACATTAATTAATAATTTCGGTTTCCTATCCTGACGTGAAGTTTGTTCTACAGAAAGTATTTGACTCTGATGTGTGCCACGGAAAGTATTTGACTCTAGCCACAAAAATAAGGAAATTAGAATGGGGGGGGGATTCTGGCAGGGGGGAGATTTTCGGTACAACACCGGCATTAGCTGTAAAAACACTGCCCCTCACCTCAGTGTCATTCAAACGTACTTTTTATTGTTTTATTTTGACTTCAATTTGACTGTCTTTGACCATCATTCTATCTCCCGCACAGCAACTCCACTCCCACTTGTCTCCAATTCCACATCCCATCTTCAGCCCATCCCATCTATCTCCGCTGGCCACCCTCTACAAAGTTCTTCGCAACATATATCTTTCAACTATGCTGTGATGTTAAAGGTACAATTTCAATCTAATCTAATATAATCTACACATTACGTGTGGAAGATCAATATTTTTACTAAGAGTATTAGTATATTAGTAATTGACTGACCCGGTCTCTCCAGATCTCCTAACAGTACTATTTCTAGGGTCAATTTTAGATCAATGTTATGCATTTTCAGCCATTCCTGAACCTGAGACCAGAAACAGGCTACCTGAGGGCAATACCAAAATAAATGGTCTATTGATTCTGTATCCTCACAACAAAATCTGCAGAGCTTTGATGATATTATGCCCCAAATATTCAGCATTTTGTTGGTGGCAAGAATTCTACATAATAATTTTAGCTGAAAAGCACCAAGTCTTGAATCTAGGCGTTATACAAAAACATAATTACACATATGCTAGGCCCGCTAAGAGTGGAACACCGTAAGAATTGTCTAGATTTCTGACTGAAATGTATTAATGGGTGATTGGCCCTAACATTTCACTTTAAATTATGTCAATGTTCTGGTTTCTGGAACATTTTTTTTGTAAATATAAAACAAATATAACAATAGTTCTCTGGAACACGTGGAACGGTCCACAATGCGGGGGACTACGTCATGGTTATGCCTCCTCCCCTCGCGTCCCGGTTGAACGCTCATGGTGAAGCAGCGCATGCGATTGGGAGAAAGAACCAACTTTTGGGGGGGTAGTAGCCTACAACACAAAATAGCTTACTAAGAGCTGTGAACATGGCTGCAGTTACAACCAACCGTACCGAACAAGACTCCACACCGGCAAACGAGCAAAATGGAACATTGGCCAAGGGAGAGAACAGGAATAATAAGCAGGGCCCTGCAGACTCGAAACAGGAACCGGGTGACAACGAGGACGAAACAGAAATGGACGTGAGCAACGGAGACAGCAAAGAGGAGAAGCCTTCAGTCGCACCAGAAGTCGCCAAAGAATCGGTTTTACCCACGGAAAACGGCAACAAAGAAGACGAACCGGCCTGTGAACTGTCTGAACCGGTTAAAAGTCCCGTGGAGGGAATCCCTGCGAGTAGCACCGAAACCGGGGAGAGCACGGTGGAGCTGAATCAAGAACAAAGAGAGGAGAGCGTGTCCTCGCTTCCTAGCTCCGACAAGACCAAAAGCGAGGAATCCACGGAGAAAACTGACCACGGTATCAAAAGACGGGCCAGTGTCGAGATATCCTCCTCGGATGGAGAACCTCTCAGTCGAATGGATTCGGAAGACAGGTCTGTGCATTACTAATACCCAGTCAAATGTTGAATACAAAGCAGCGCAACAATGTTACCAGCCCACACCAACAATGATTCAATCTCGATAAGGTGTTGACGTTTGTGATCAAACTACATTGTCACGAGTTGCATTCACTATCCTTGCAATTATACAGTGTTGTGCGATATCTCCGCACTTTGTCTTTTGCCAAACAACAGTTTAGCGTAACAGTCGGGTTTGTTTTGCTACAATGCATCACCACCCAATGCGCAACGATGCGTTATGGACAGTTGACAACATTTGGGTACATGCATAGTTTTAACCGATAGTTGAATAGGCCTAGGTTTGCCTTTAGGTTTCAACGGAATGGTTCCACGCTGCACGTACACCCGCATCTGGACATAATGTCCATGTATGGCCTGCATTGCTACTTGGCCACCACGATGCTCATTGTGTAATAACGTAGCTACTATAAAACCACGTTTTAAAAAGAGAGACAACAGCAATATGAACATTTCAGACTTGATTTTATCTTATGAACCAATTCAGTGAGTAAGATCGTCCAAGTTGGCATGTATCCTTGAAAACAGTTTGGTGAAAGTCCCATGAGTAATTTCACAAGTGGAGCACTGAGACAAAGAAAATTATAATCACACACTAGCATATCTACACACACACTTACAGACGTGTCAGTGTGGTCAACACAACTCCTCATCGCCTTCTAGTTGGTTTGGCCTTGTGGCTGGGTCACTGTAGTTACAGGACGTCTATGTTGAGATGAGTCCTATACACACACACACACACACAGATTCTCACCCACATGCACATGAGGGAATCACACACACAAGTCTTTCTGAGATATTTAGATGTGTACCCAGAATTCCCCATGCCATTATGTGAAATGGCCAAGATGGAACTTCCACTGGATCATAAACTAGTGCAGAACGAGAGAGTGAATCAGATCAAAGGCGTTAGAAATGAGTAATGATGTATGCAACTCGCTGCTCAACTCTCTTACAGTGCAACATAGGATAATTTACTCGGGGTTGCTGCGGCCCTGCCGAAGCAGTGAGTTTCGCCGATCTGATTCACCTAACACTGTGCAGAATTCCGGTTACGCCTGTGTGACTCTTTATGTGCATGTAACAATAGAAGTCAACACACAGACACATATGCAAAAGCCTGTCCAGTGTGGATATAGGGTCCTATCGGCCATATACTAATACATACACATATACTGTACACGATGTCTGAATATCACTAGACTAGCCAACAGAAAATAACAATATACACATACATTTCTTATTCAGACGGAAGCAGAGACCTCAACCATTTCACACACCTCGATATCCACCCTTCTCCTTTTGCTGCTAAAATAGTGGGATGATTCCCTTTCTGGATCCCAGTAGATTGTCTCAGTCTGTAGCCATAAGATGACCTGTAGCGGGTAGCTAACAAAATAAACCCAGTTAGCACAAAGGCCTAAGACCCTGTGTTACTACATTTCAGCTCCTGTTGTATCTGAAGGAGAGGGGATTCCCCCCCCACCACACCCCCTTTCCCCCCCTCTCCCGTCCTGGTGTGTTGCTTTGTCTAGCCGGGGCAGAAAGGCCTGTAGTAAGAAAAGAGGGAGTGAATGGAGGAGAGAGCTCTACTGTTTGGGCAGCTGCATGGTCTCAATGTAACTTTTGTTCCCCTGCTGGCACTGAGGACCTCAGGAACAGAGCAGGGGAGCAGCTGGAGGCAGGCAGCCTTATGAGGTGTGTGTGTGTGTCACTTTCTCTTCATTCAGTGCAACATGGTAGCATTACTGAGTCACTAGTGCACTCTGAGAGGCTTTGTGTGTGAGGACGAAGGGATATACTTCTATGTCTGTAGTGGCCTGAGATTAAAATCCACTATGACACCCTCGCA
This sequence comes from Oncorhynchus clarkii lewisi, assembly GCF_045791955.1. Lineage (NCBI taxonomy): Eukaryota > Metazoa > Chordata > Actinopteri > Salmoniformes > Salmonidae > Oncorhynchus > Oncorhynchus clarkii. Next base: position 12,636,839 of record NC_092179.1, on the reverse strand, counting down.
TCCCTCCTTGTAGACCAGGCATACTAAACCTCATATGCCCCAGAGAAGTCTGTTGACGAGCAGTGTCTGCACATGCTACAAACACACTAAATCACCAAGATTTAGTGACTGAGGCTGTCCAAACCCATGACTAGAACCGACCGCAAGGCGCGACAGAGGGTAGTGCGTACGGCCCAGTACCACACGGGGGCCAAGATTCCTGCCACCCAGGACCTCTATACCAACCAGGTGGTGTCAGAGGAAGGCCCTAAAAATTTCCAAAGACTTCAGCCACCCTAGTCAGACTATTCTCTCTGCTACGACACAACAAGAGGTACCAGACCGCGAAGTCTAGGTCCAAAATGCTGCTTAACAGCATCTAACCTCCCAAGCCATAAGGCTGCTGAACAGCTAATTAAATGGCTGTATTGACCCCTCCCCCTTTTTTACGCTGCTGCTACTCACTGTTTATCTATGCATAGTCACTTTACCCCTACCTACGTGCACATATTACCTCAATTGCCTCGACTAACTTGTACTCCTGCACATTGACTCGGTACCATTAGCCTCGTTATTGTTATTTTGTTACTCCTGTTTTTTACTCTAGTTTATTTAGTAAATATTTTCTTAACTGCATTGTTGGTTAAGGGCTTGTAAGTAAGCATTTCAAGGTAAGATGTGACTAATAACATTTGATTTGTTATGTAGTACAACAGATCTCTGTGCTGACCCCATCTCCCTCCCTCCCTCTCTCTCAGTATCAGCAGTACTCTGATGGACATGGAGAGCACAGCGTCCAGCGGGCGCTCCACACCTGCCATGATGAACGGGCACGGCCCGGGCACCGCCACCCCGTCGGTGGGTAAGAGCGTGGCATACACCTGCTGCTGGGACCAGTGCCAGCTCCTCTTTACCACTAGCCCAGACCTGGCTGAGCACATCAGGGGCGTGCACGTGGACGGACAACGGGGAGGGGTATGTTTTTTTTTTTCTTCTTCTCTATCCTTCACTTCATCTTCTCTGTCCTGCCTGCCTGCTCACCATCTTCTATCCCCTTCCTCCTTCACCTTCGAGTTTTACGCCTCCAACTCCTCTTCTCCTCTTCTCCACCACCACAACCCTGTCTTCAAAATATCAATCCCCCTCTTCTCCATCTTGAAGATAATCCAAACATCCTGTGTTAAACTAACTCCAGATGAGAAGTACTGCTGTACAAAGACCGCTTGATGTTTTATCTCTCTTGGAACTGTAGGTTCAGAGAGGGGGCGGGGGTCAGTTTATGGGGACTTGAGTTTCTAGGTGCATCAGTTAAAAATGGTCCGTCATTGAATTTATATATGAAATGTCCATCTGCCAACTACTACAATTATCTAGGATAGTAGGACATTTAGTTTCTTACATTGCATCTTGGGTAACTCATAAGAGCTAGGTTGTGAGTGACCTGTGAAGAGACGTGTGTTTAACAGTGTTGCTGTCCTCTCGCCAGGTTTTTGTGTGCCTGTGGAAAGGCTGCAAGGTGTACAACACCCCGTCTACCAGTCAGAGCTGGCTCCAGAGACACATGGTCTCACACAGCGGAGACAAACCATTCAAGGTGAGAAAACGCCTTCCTTTCTTCCATTTTCCTGTTCGGTTGCTCGCTCGCTCACTCTCCCTTCACTGTCACACACACAACATCAAAGCACTGACTCTGCAAACCACATCCTCATGTCAGATACAGTGCCTTCATCGTATTGATACCCCTTGGCTTATTCCACATTTTGCTGTGTTACAGCCTGAATTCAAAATGGATTCAATTGTTTTTCCCTCGCCCATCTACACACTACCTCATAATGACAAAGTGAAAACATGTTTTTATTTATTTTTGCTAATTTATTGAAAATGAAATACAGAAATATCTAATTTACAGAAGTATTCACACCCCTGCGTTAATACATGTTAGAATCACCGTTGGCAGCGATTACAGCTGTGAGTCTTTCTGGGTATGTCTCTAAGAGCTTTGCACACCTGGATTGTACAATATTTGCACATTATTTTTATATTCTTCAAGCTCTGTCAAGTTGTTGCTCATTGCTAGACAGCCATTTTCAAGTCTCGTATTAGATTTTCAAGCCAATTCATGTCAAAACTGTAACCAGGCCTGACATTATTCAATGTCGTCTTGGTAAGCAACTCCTGTATATATTTGACCTTGTGTTTTAGGTTACTGTCCTGCTGAAAGGTGAGTTTGTCTCCAGTGTCTGCTGGAAAGCAGACTGAACCAGGTTTTTCTCTAGGATTTGACCTGTGCTTAGCTCTGTTCTGTTTATTTTTATCCTAAAGAAAAGTCCTTGTTAATGACGAGCATACCCATAACATGATGCAGCCACCACCATGCTTGAAAATGTGAAGTGGTACTCGGTGATGTGTGGTTGGATTTGCCCTAAACATAAAGCTTTGTATTCAAGACATAAAGTTAATTTCTTTGCCACATTCTTTGCAGTTTTACTTTAGTGCCTTGTTTTTTTTAACCTTTATTTAACTAGGCAAGTCAGTTAAGAACAAATTCTTATTTTCAATGACGGCCTAGGAACATTGCAAACAGGATGCATGTTTTGGAATATTCTGTACAGGCTTCCTTAATTTCAGTCTGTCAATTAGGTTAGTATTGTGGAGCAACTACAGTTTTGTTGATCAATCCTCAGTTTTCTCCTATCACAACCATTAAACACTATACCTGTTTTAGTCACCATTGGCCTCATGGTGAAATCCCTGAACGGTTTCCTTCCTCTCCGGCAACTGAGTTAGGAAGGACGCCTGTATCTTTGTAGTGACTGTGTGTTAATAACTTCACAATGCTCAAAGGGATATGCGATGTCTGCTTACATTATTATTTTTTTTACCCATCTACCAATAAGTGCCCTTCTTTGCGAGGCATTGGAAAACCTCCCTGGTCTTTGTGGTTTAATCTGTTTGAAATTCACTGCTCAACTGAGGGACCTTACATATAATTGTATGGGTGGGGTACAGAGATGAGGTAGTCATTCAAAAATCATGTTAAACACTTAAGTCCATGCAACTTATGATGTGACTTAAGCACATTTTTACTCCTGAACTTATTTAGGTTTGCCATAACAAAGGGGGTTGAATACTTATTGACGCAACACATTTCTGCTTTCAGTTTTAATTAATTAGTGAACATTTGTCAAAACATAATTCCACTTGGACATTTGAAAATCGGGTTGTAGCACAACAAATTGTGGCTAAAGTCGAGGGGTGTGAATACTTTCATACCTTCTGTATGTACATGTCAGGTGCTATAGATTATTCTAGTCTTAGAATGATTCTAATTATCTCCAACACAATACACTTGTCACACACTATCCTGTGTGATGCTAATGCATGATTTTATATTGAATGGTTCCATTGAACTGTGCCTTCTATACCCAGACCTACAGTTTCCCCTGCATTAAACCCTTTGAGCTATTATTGAAATAGAAATCAGCTAGATTTCAAATAGAACGACCAATACTGTTATTCTCTATGTAAGTGCTGTTGAATAAGCGATCTACTGTTAAATCTACTAGTCCGTGTTCTCACCGGTGTCGTCTCCATCTTTGTCAGTGTGTGGTGGGGGGCTGCAATGCCACGTTTGCCTCCCAGGGGGGGCTAGCGCGCCACGTACCCACCCACTTCAGCTCCCAGAACACCAACAAGCTGGCCAATCAGGGCAAGATGAAGGAGGATTCACCTTCGAAGGCGGGGCTTAACAAGAGGCGGAAACTCAAGAACAAACGCAGGCGGTCTTTACGTACGTATCCGAGAAACACACACACGCACATATAAACACACGCAATACACACACAGCATGTTTTATTATCCTTGTGCGGACCTAAAATTGATTTCCATTAAAAATCCTATTTTGCCTAATTGTTGCCCTAATTTTAACTGTAAACCTAAGCCTAAAATAGCCTTTGTCCTCTGGGACTTTTGGGCATTTCTGGTACCCATAAGGATGGCAATACAAGCACCCACAAATGCAAGCATGTGTATACACACACAGATATGCACGGACACACACTCAATCATACAATCAATCAATAAACCAATCATGTACTCACTGATCAGGTTGCCTGGCATTCAAACCAAGCGTCTTAACCAATCGGGTGGTGGGAAACGTTTTGATGATGAATATCTACGAGGGTCAGATCCATCTGATTGGCTAATCCCCTCTGACCTCCCGACCTATGAACCTCAGTTTAACGCTCCCCCTCTCTCACCCCAGTGTGTTCTGTCCCTCCAGCACGACCTCACGACTTCTTTGATGCCCAGACCATGGATGCTATCAGACACCGGGCCATCTGCCTCAACCTGGCTACACATATAGAGAGCCTGGGCAACGGACACAGTGTGGTGTTTCACAGCACGGTTAGTAGTAGCACACACACACCGTTGTCTACCACAGCATGGTCAGGGATCCAGCGGAGGCAGACCATGCAGGGTCCTGCACACACACACTGTACTTCACTGTTCAGACAGCAGAGGGCACAGCAGACCTACAGAATAATTTTTCTTTTTTTAAAACTTTTATTTAAGCTGGGAGTCATGCTGAGACCACGTTCTCTTTATGCAGATGAGGCCTGCATGAACACATCAATACACAACCATTGCACTATTATACATGTCTTTCTATACACACATCAATTACACAATATGTGAAAAGTAAACACAACCGTATGAAACAAACACATTCTTCAGTAAAAAGCCCTCTAACATCTGCCTGAATTGCTCTAGAGGCACCAACTCTAACTTTAAGGACTTTTTTAGAAAAACCCAAATCAGATTTACCTAATTCGGTGGAGATTGAAGGGCTCTCCAGGGTTAGCCATCCCTGAGTCCGGGTCTGGTAACTTCTACGTCTGAAGTTTAACAATGAGGTAAGGTATGATGGCAGTTTATAGACAAAGAGCACAATGCCTCGATCTACGAGACTTCACGTTGGGCCAGCCTACTTTCTGATTCAAAATGCAATGATGAGTACGGAACCTATCGCCCGTAATAATGCACTGTGATAAACTGTGCCCAACGGCTTCAGTACAGTGGCAGCTGCATTCATATAGACAAATCCCCATAGTCAATAACCCGGAATGAATGTTGACTGGAAGATTTTGTTTTCTGCTATTTAACAAAAGACAGCATTTGTCCCTATATTGGAAGCCTATTTGACTGATTAATTTCGTAACTTATTCGTCAACATGCTTTTCGTTCATCCAGATGCCCAGATATTTATAAGAGGGGACACGATCAACGAGGGCACAATCCAAAGTACTAGGGGTGTAACTGTTCATCAAACCCACGGTTTGATATGTATTGGGGGGGTCGCGGTTCAGTTTCGGTGAAGTTCCATTCACAATATTCCTGTCATTCTGTTGTGACAGGATTGTCATGTTGGTCCTCTCATGTTTCCACTCTTGATGCTGCATTTGTCACCTTCTGGGAGTTGTGAAGTCATAAATACCAGTTGGATGCGTTCATGTGATTTGAACTCGTTGAGAAACGCAAGTAGCTAATTGCCAACAAGCTGCGTCAAACATAAACTAAAAGTACAGCCATCATGCTTGTAAACATGTTTTTTTTTACCCACAATAGATTGCTTTTTTATTAATGTTTTGCTGCATTTAACTGCCAAATGCTGCTCAAGGCCGTTTCCTTAGTAGGCGACACCCGAGGTAATCATGTGGGAGAAGTGTGTGCTTCAGATCATTGACAAGTTTCCCACAAGTAAGTAAGTACCAGTTGGAGGGCCATTCAAGTGGGTTTTCCCCAGTCGTATGTGGTAAATTCCCACTTGGTTACGAACACGCCATGACACTGTCTCCTTCAGTGCCAGATGCGCAGTTGGGATGCTCATAAAGGGGCATGTCTGTAGCACGGCACATCTCCTATTCCAGGGTAATGTGATGTCTGTCACTGTTACGTAAGCGCAACACAGGGGTGCGTTGGCCAATTCATTCTAAACCTCATCTTTGGCTTGCTCATATAGAGCGGGTACAACCTGTTTGCTTAAATTGGCGCAAGAGGAAGTTCGTAAGGCGCTGAAACCCCCCTATTCTCAATCACCGTGATTGGGTATGTCTGTGGTTATAAAGCAAATAATAAAACACAGCCTACCTATCGCTCTTGTAATGTATTTGGCCCGGTCAGAGTCATCTGCCAAGGAATGCTTGAATGCCGAGGTGATACGGTGGTGTTTCTGTCTTGATGTCAGAGTAAATGTGTCAACACATTTGAGGTGTTGGCAGCTGCATAGGATATTCTTGTTGAGCGTGGCGACATACTGTTAATGTTTTATCCACAACTCTCTGCCCATATCAGTTGTAATCTGCTGGGGAAGCCTGAATGTCCACATACTGGAGATTTAAACGATTGTTGATGATCCTCCCAATTCGGGTTTATCAACCTCCCCATCGTACAGAACTCGTCCTTGGCTGCGCCTCACAAAATGTGAAATGCGCCAGTTAAGGTAATTTTGATTCCGATGTCCGCGTAGGCGCTAGTTTTAACGGAATAGCCTTACATGTTTGTTTTAGTTCAGATTTACGGCATGGGCCTACTACGACGCAGCGTATGCATTTTGTAATATTAGTTTTTATGTATTCATTCGGGTTCAGTGCGACCGAATCGAGGTCCCTGAACCGAACGTTTCGGTACGACTACGTGTACCTTTACACCCCTAAGGAGTACTTCTGCATAAATCATCAGATTCTTATGTGATTTGGAAAATAACATGTTCTTGGTTTTACCTGCACTAAGTACCAATGTCAGTTCAGCAAAGGCCTTCTTGGAGGGCGATAGCAAAAGATTGAGACTGACTGGGCCTGGTCAGATGCGGGGTCAATAGCATACACCACAGTGTCACCTGCATACAGGTGAATGTTTTCATTATTTTTTATTTTTAACCGGAACACGAATTGATCCCTGTAGGATATATTGGCACGGGTGTTAGGACCGAGTCCTGGTCGAGGGCCTGCAAACCGTGCAAATGTATCCTCCAGACACCAGCTTCGTGGGCGTTATACCTTTTATACAACGGGTTACCAACATATTCAAATGATTGACCTATTTTCATGAGCGTTATTTTGATTCATTTATTCATACTATTTCATCCTTCCACAAGATATTGTCCTGACACTAATACTAGTAAAGGCCCAGTGCGCTACTTTTGTGAATTATTATTATTATTATTATATATCTTTTTTTTTTTAACTCTGCTTTTTTTTTAAATATATTTTTTTTACTTCCGGCTGGGCTGATTGGACAGTGAGACAGAACAGAGAAAATTAGCATTTCAACATCATAGCTTTAGCCGGTGGTAACTTGTGGAACAGACACCGTCAGACTCACCAATTGTATAATTACAATACATTTCCTAGTTAAAAAGGATCTGAGTATTTGCCAAGGGTTCTATCATTTTTGCTCTGCAAGAGTTTGGACATAGGGCTCAGAATTACTTAGGTGACCCGACACCACCTTTTGAAGGGGGAGTATGTGGGCCACTTTCCAGACCCTGGGGATGGCACCAAAAACACTTCTGGTAAACATGTGTTAAAGATTCTGCAATCAGAGGAGCAGAACGCTGCAGCAAGACTGGATCTTTTGGATGAAGCAATCTTGCTCAAGGCGTCTAGCACATCACAAGTAGAAAGTTGTTGAAATGAAAACAAAGATTCACAACTTCCATTGAGCCAGCTAGAGGCTGGGAGAGGGGCAGGCAGTCGACTGGCTGACCAGGGTCAATTAAAACTTTTATTTTAGTTCAAGTGAAAAGCCTGCTGATATTAAATGCTGATTTAAAAAATAAAAATAAACACATTTCTAAAGCATCACAATCACACAACTTGTTTTCCAAAATTGACGGTTTAAACTCACATGAGTTCATGTGTGCAGTGTTGAGGCCTGCTGAAAATGAAGGGCCCAGCCAGGGAATAACACTGACTCCTGTGTCCCTTTTTTTAATTAAACTGCTAATAAAGGGAACTGCCAGCAACCCTCCCATGAAACACACTGCTCTGACGTACATGCCAGAGTTCAGACCCAGCCAGGCCTGTTGTTGGAGCCGCTTAGAAAACAGACCTCTTCACCTCCTTCCAGCCTCTGTCCTCCCTCACTCCCACCATCTCTCCCCTACACATGCAGTTGGAGAACTTCTACCAGTATTTTCACAGAGAAATCAAGAGAGACAGACAGCGTAGGAACCCAGCAGTTGCCTGACGACTCCGACTGAATTATTCCGCTGCTCTGTTCACTTCGTACTTAAGTCTGAGACTGCCATCATTGTGGGGATGGCAAAAATGATGGGTGTTGTACAAAACAAAGTCATCAACGATTGGGTCTTTACATCTTTATCCACGTGTGTTCTGGCTCTGGCCCCACCCATCAGTTTCTGGGACCAATCAGAATGGTTAGAATGTGTTTGTGTTCTAGACATCGTCGGGGAGGTACTCGGATCCAGACTCATCGCGGAGAAGAAATGAACGTCCATGGGCGTGGCGTAGCATTTGGCTGAAGCAAGTACTTTGGGTAGCCAAGCAAACCCAGCAGGCCTTCTCTAAGCCAAAGCAAAAAGCAAATAAAACCATGGGAGAGAGTCTAGTGTAATGTCTTTTCACACTGTGACTTACATTGTGTGTGTGTGTGTACGTGTATGCACACATCCATCTGTGTGTTTCTAAAGATAAAGAGCATTCCTAGTCTTCACCTTGGTCCAGGGTCACACTCACTCACTGTGGAATGCACTAACGTCAGTCAGGGAGCTGTATTGTTCCTACCACACACAGGGTGTGTGTATATGTTTAGTGGCTGGACTGGCGTCTTCAGGCCAGTGAAGTAACAGTGTTAGTCTGCGGAGTGGGAGGGAGGACAGATTGAGTCTGGCTTAATTAGACTGGAGCCAGGTGTCTGATTCCTTTTACTGACTTGCCATCAGCATCAGGCCTTTGGTTAGGGATGGTGTGTGTGTGTGGGTGGGTGTGTCTCTCCAAATATCTCTCCAGTATGACCTCAACAACAATGTGTTGTTTTTCCAATGTCTCTGTTATTGGGTGGTGTCTTACCTCTCTTCTTCTTCTATCTCTAGGTAATAGCGAGGAGGAAGGAAGATTCTGGGAAGGTTAAAGTCCTCCTCCACTGGACTCCTGAGGACATGTGAGTTGCCCTCTTTTTCTCCACCCTCCCCTCTACCTCTCCTCCCAACATCCTGCTCTTCAGTTCTCTCCTGTTGGCAGACACAATGCCACAGTCCTCTTCTCTCCCTTTTCTCTCCTGTACTACTGGCAAGCAGAGGGCTATCCTCCCCCTCCTCTCTTCCTATCCTTCTCCTCCCCTGCTCTGTAAATGTCAGCAGGCGTTTAGTGGTGGTTAGTCAATTTGTCCTGTGGCTGTGGGCAGGAGGCTGGCAATCACCTGTGACCCTACCATCGCACCACACACACACACAGGAGGATACCCAGGTTAGCGTCTCCATCTTGAAGGGTCAGTGATCTGGATGAGTTCACTCGTGTCGTGGGAGCTACTCTGTGATCTCTGTCCACCCTTTCATCCCTCCTGAACTCTTTCTCTTTTCCTTTGGTGTAGTCCCATAGGTTAATTTTGATCAGTGGCCCAGTTTAGGAGATAATTAATGACCAAGAGCTCCCTTGACAATCATTACAGCTATCATAACCAGCTGTGTGCATTTCAGACTGAATTATTGTAAGTTAGCTATGTAGTTGGCGTACTATATTATCAGGAAAATTATTGAAGGGGAGTAGACGAGGAGAGAGAGCCTCTTCAGACTATTGAGCTGCAGCCCTGTGTAGCCCTACTCCTCCTCAGGCCATTAGTTTCTCAGCCAGAGGAGAGAAGGAGAGGAAGTCACTTCAGACTGAGACAAAGCCCTGTGCAGCCCTCCTCTCTAGCCATTAGTTTCTCAGCTGGAGGAACAGGCTGTCAGCTCTGCTCTGTCTAAAACCCCTCTCGCAGAGAGCTCATCTCCGACAGAAGCAAATTTCTGGGTCAGGAAACGGGCTATAAGCCAAAACGACGCTCGCTTTCATGGTACATGTCCAAAATAAACCTCTCTCTTTTGGAATTTTTGTTGTTTTGGGGTTTGGATGAAGAAGGGAGGAGGAGGAGCAAGAGGCGTATTGCAGCACTCGTTTCAGAAGCAGAGTGTTTTGTTTAAGAGTTGGATATGTCTCTCTAAGGACCATGTTGCTGTGAAGGCAACCGTCACCCACACTACCATGGAGAATGTCTACCAGATGTTATTGTAGTCACTTCTAGCACTCAGCTACGGCGCTGCAGCAGCATCCTATGTGTACAGTGACACAGCTGAGGCCTTCCTCTCTGTCTCCTAGCATGTTATTGGGTGCTTTTCTGCCGTTTTTGTTTTGGCTCTGTCCACTTGGGTTCATCCCTCTGCAAGGGTATGGTCCCCTCTCGCCTCTCCATTTCTTTAATACCTCTCTCTTCTCCTTTCATCCACTATCCACTTTCTTCCTTTCCTTCTCCTTTCCTCCCCCTAGGGCTTTCATCTGCCCCTCTCTGAATCTATGATCTATAGCCAAGCAGTCTGCTAACGATGAACCAGGCACCGCTTATTCACATCTCCCCCACATCCTCTCTCTTTCTCTCTCTCTCTCTCTCTGTTTGTTCATTGGGATGCTTTCCTGGTGACGCACACAGTGACGACTGTAGCAGGAGTAGAGAGGAGCCCAGTACTGGCATTGATCCTCTCCCAATGTTTCCCACAGATAACACCTAAATACACTCTTTAGTTAGACAAGCACTTTAGGAAGCATGCATTTGTACCACTGCAATCTCCTCTTAACCCATGTCTGTTAGATGCCAGTCAGACACCAGCTCAGAGAGGCCACGGTGCCAACTACAAGATTTGTACTGTCTGTCACCTCTTCCCCCTCTCTCTCTCCCTCACTCTCTTCTCCTCCTTTTCTCATCCTTCTTCCCTTGTGCTCTCACATTCTCTCTCTCCTCCTTCCCTCTCGCTTGCTCTCAATCTCTATCCCCCTCTCCAGACTACCTGATGTGTGGGTGAATGAGAGTGACCGGCCACAGCAGAAGACCAAGGTGGTCCACCTCTCCCAGCTGCCCCAGGAGACACACGTACTGCTGGACCCCAACATATACAGGTGTGTGTGTGTGTGTGTGTGTGCATGCACTGGAGGGGGGGGGGGGGGGGGGGGTTGCCAAATCTTGAGGCATAGACCATTAGGGCTAATCATTTACTCTCCAAATAGTGTGTGTGTGCCTGTGGACGTGCAAATAACTCATACAATGGTTGACTCACAACAACAACAATGTGAGCATACCTACCACAGCCAGTGTGTTTTCCTAGACTCCGTACTGGCCCAGTGATCCCCGAGGGCCTGTGCTACTCTGTGTTTACCCAGCTAATTAATGATGGTTACAGGCTTCTTGTAATGGATGGCCATGCAGCACAGAGCTAAATATGAACACCCAATGCCCATGGAGAGAGGTGATCCTGAACCTCACGTCGGCCTTGCATGTGAATGCCGGCTGCTTTGAGTTTGTTGTACCTAGTCTTTCCTCTCTTTTATTCTTACAAGCAGTGATGTAAATGCTTTATAGGCAAAGTGAAGAAGGTATGGTTCCCTGAAGAGCCCCCACCCCCCCTTCAGTGATGTAAATGCTTTATAGGCAAAGTGAAGAAGGTATGGTTCCCTGAAGAGCCCCCACCCCCCCTTCAGTGATGTATATGCTTTATAGGCAAAGTGAAGAAGGTATGGTTCCCTGAAGAGCCCCCACCCCCCCTTCAGTGATGTATATGCTTTATAGGCAAAGTGAAGAAGGTATGGTTCCCTGAAGAGCCCCCACCCCCCCTTCAGTGATGTAAATGCTTTATAGGCAAAGTGAAGAAGGTATGGTTCCCTGAAGAGCCCCCACCCCCCCTTCAGTGATGTATATGCTTTATAGGCAAAGTGAAGAAGGTATGGTTCCCTGAAGAGCCCCCACCCCCCCTTCAGTGATGTATATGCTTTATAGGCAAAGTGAAGAAGGTATGGTTCCCTGAAGAGCCCCCCCCCCCCCCCTTCAGTGATGTAAATGCTTTATAGGCAAAGTGAAGAAGGTATGGTTCCCTGAAGAGCCCCCCCCCCTTCAGTGATGTATATGCTTTATAGACAAAGTGAAGAAGGTATGGTTCCCTGAAGAGCCCCCCCCCCCTTCAGTGATGTAAATGCTTTATAGGCAAAGTGAAGAAGGTATGGTTCCCTGAAGAGCCCCCCCCCCCCCCCTTCAGTGATGTAAATGCTTTATAGGCAAAGTGAAGAAGGTATGGTTCCCTGAAGAGCCCCCCCCCCCCCTCTTCAGTGGTGTAAAGTACTTAAGTAAAAAATACTTTTAAATGACTAAAGTTGTTTCTTGTGCTAGCTGTACTTTACTATTTATATTTTTGACTACTTTTAGTTCACTACATTCATTAAGAAGATAATGTACTTTTTACTCAATACATTTTCCATGACACCCAAAAGTACTTTTTAAACTTTTTATGCATAACAGGAAAGGAAAAAGGTCTAATTCACACACTTAACGAGAACATCCAGGTCATCCCTACTACCTCTGATCTGGCAGACTCACAAAACACAAATGCTTCATTTGAAAGTGTGCCCCTGACCATCCGTAAACTCAAAATGACTAGAAAATCGTGCCGTCTGGTTGGTCTAATATGAGGAATTACAAAAGATTTATACCTTTACTTTTGATGCTTAAGTTAATTTAAAACCAAATACCTTTACTCAAGTAGTATTTTCCTGGGTGACCCCTAACCTAACCCCTGAAGCACTCACTGGCTCCTTGGCCTGTTGTTTTCAAACACACATTCCTCCACTCTCCTCCTTCTCTCTGTCTCGTATGGGATAGTGAGAGAAAGAATCCTGACATGCCTGACATTCAGTAGGGTCAGGTTATGGTGTGTTGTCATTATGATTTGTGTGCCAGGAGTAATCTGAGAAGCACAGCTTTCAAGATTCAGGAATGATGTGACTGCTATTTATTTCCCCACCAGGTGGCACCCGTCACTGTTGTCAGCCAGAAGAAAATACTACGCTGTAGACAAAGCATTCCACCCCTTTCTTGACCCACCTCCCTCAATGCCGTCTTGCATCTTGGGTGTCATCCCCTGCTGTTGACCCTTCTGGCCACTATAATGCAACCCTCCCCATCACTCCCCTGATAAATATTTTTCTTCACAAAAGTGGTTCCCTGGGCCTTGATTCCTCCTGTATGAAAATGTAATGGTCGATATCCTCTCATAGTTCTGTAAAAACCCCGGTAGAATGTATAACATTCTGAACATGTAGAGGAATGCTTACAGTACATGAATGACTGTGGGGGGAGGTGGACCGTGTTAAGAGTGATGTCATGCGTACACAATATGCATAAGTGGAAACGAATGTAAAGTGCCGCTGTCGTTACAGGATGTTCTTCTAGAGACTAAGGACCAATCAAAAGGGACTCGAGCAGGAGCCTGACTATGTCACCTGGCACAGGAAGTCCCCATGTCATATCCTGTCTGGACAGGAGTGGAGAAGACCAGAGATTTCAATACCTCTTTTATTTCCCCCCTTTTTTCTTTAACTTTCTGCTCTTTTCACTTTCTTTTCAATGTCAAATTCCTCCAAATGATGAAGTGAATTTAGTATTTGTTTTCAATGGTTTCTGAAAATACACTCTATACACAGTAGTATGCTGACACCTCTTCAAATAAGTGAATTTGGCTATTTCAGCCACACCCGTTGCTGCTAGGTGTGTTAAATTGAGCACACAGCCATGCGATCTCCGTAGACAAACATTGGCAGTAGAATGAAGTGGGTTTCCATGGCCGAGCAGCCACACACAAGCCTAAGATCACCATGCACAATGCAAAGCGTCGTCTGGAATGGTGTAAAGCTTGCCGCCGTTGGACTCTGGAGCAGTGGAAACGCGTTCTCTGGAGTGATGAATCACACTTCACCATCTGGCAGTCCGACGGACGAATATGGGTTTGGCGGATGCCAGGAGAGCGCTACCTGTCCGAATAAGGTGCGCCAACTGTAAAGTTTGGTGGATGAGGAATAATGGTTCGTGCTAGGCCCCTTAGTTCCTGTGAAGGGAAATCTTAACGCCACAGCATATGACATTCCAGACGATACTGTGCTTCCAACTTTGTGGCAGGCCCTTTCCTGTTTCAGCATGACAATGCCCCCCTGCACAAAGCAAGGTCCATACAGAAATGGTTTGTCAGGATCGGTGTGGAAGAACTTGACTGGCCTGCACAGAGCCCTGACCTCCACTCCATTGAACCTTTGGGATTAATTGGAACGCAGACTTTGAGCCAGGCCTAATCACCCCACATCAGTGCCCGACCTCACTAATGCTCTTGTGGCTGAATGGAAACAAGTCCCTGCAGCAATGTTCCAACTTCGAGTGAAAAGCCTTCCCAGGAGAGTGGAGGCTGTTATAGCAGAAAAGGGGGGGACGAACTCCATATTAATGCCCATGATTTTGGAATGAGATGTTCTACGAGCAGGTGTCCACATACTTTTGGTCATGTAGTGTAGGCCAAATGTATTATATACTAGGTGCTGAACATTTGAGCTATTTTGGGGGTGTTTTAGTTAATACAACTAGACTACGAGCTTAACAGCACAGTTACTTGATGTTGTAGAGACCTAGTTGCATTTTGTAGAGAAACGTGTCTTTGTAAATACTCCTGGAGATTGGTAATATATTTTTATACCTGGAAATTGTACTCTAGATGTTTTATTATTTCTTTCCATTTAAAAAAAAAAAAAAACATTTTTAAAAAGATTTTAAACTATAATAATTGTACATAATGCAATAGGAAAATAGTTAGGAAAATAGGCTGTTAAGTGCACCCGGTTTCTGTCTGACACTAGCTAGGTGAATTGTACTGTCGAATCTTCTGATAGTTAAGATGATGATGAGGAAGTTGTAAGGCCTGTGTGTGTGTTTCTGTACGTTGTCTTTGTGCTGCTGGCAATAGGCAAGTAATAACAGTATTATTAACCCCTCTCTCTCTCCAGTCTTCTGTCAGTCTGGCTAACTGACCTCTGCATGTTAGTGTCCGCAGGGAATGGGGATGATCATGTTGAACTATACAGTAGGACTGTTCTTCACGGTCTGTCTGAATAGCTACCGAAGTGTGTGTGTGTGTGTGTGTGTGTGTGTGTGTAGAGGTCCATTATAACATGGCATCACAGGTTTTTTTTTTTGAATAAAATGTTTAATTAAACCTGTCATCTCTTATAATTGCCTCTGACATTAGGCATGGGTGGGATGTCTGTAGAGAGTGTGGTTGTTCTGTTAAAATTGCAGTACTGAGAAGTGTACTGTTGACCATGACGCCACAGACAGTGATGCTGGTGCTCACCGACAGGACCTAGCAAGTTATTGGGCTCCCTGTGCGATGGTTCCATACACATTCTATGGCTTGGTTGGTAGAGCATGATTCGCTGTCTCTCTGGCCTAGTTTGTGCGTGCTGTTGTGGGGTTGTTCTTTAGCTGGTTCCGTCTGTTGATCCAGAGCAGGGCTGTTGTGGTGTTTTGGGAGGCTGTGTAACAGGCTTGTTTGGGAGGAATGCAGGGGCAGCAGGCAGCGTTAGGGGCATCTGGGACTGATTTGCTGAGCAGATTTGTGAGCATGCTGCGGACGGACCTACGACCCACCCAATAAGTCATCCTTCAGCAGTGTGAGTGTGTGTGTGTGTAAACAGTGCTGTCAAAAACAGGTTTTATTGAATGCAGTTCATTTAGACAGTCCAACTCTCATGACTGTCCATAATGAACTGACTGCATTGAAAGTCGGATTAGAGCATGTTATTTACATCTAGGACAAGTGCAACTGATAATTAAAGTGATCAATGACCGCTGACACCACCTCTGGGATATTGAGGTAAGGAACAACACCAACATTGATCCAAAACAATATTAGCAATATCAGTTCACTCTGAATCCACTCTGTGCCCTACAATAACATCATGAAGCCTGTAGGTTAGCACTAATCTATCAATCTATTCTCGCCAACTACCGAGATCTGACGTTAGGTTTGTTAGTGTTACATGATCAATGTCGTCTGGTGGTGACTGAAATCCATAGATCTAGAAAGCACATTTGAAAACAGGTTACGCTTCCGCCAAAGTGCCAGATTCCTACTGAGAATGCTGGGATTAATCACTTCTTTATGAACCAGTATATTACTTGCTAGTTATCCAACAACTTTGATTTGCCGGGTGCAAGTTGGGAAGGAAGAAAAAGTTGTTTTTTAAAAGATCCCTAGCCATTCCAGATTTTTGGCTATGACTAGTATTGTCGAGATCAAGAATTTAGGTCTTATATCGAGAACAAAGGCAATAACTTAGAACCCTAAAATCACTTCTGGGTTCTTTTTCTCGGGCCTCCATTCCAAATGGTTTCAAAATATGAAGGCTGGCAGAAAGCATTCAGGGTAGTTAGTCTGTAACCGTTTCTTCTCTCTCCCTAGAAAGATCCTAGTCATTTCATTATTCCGTAACTATGGCTGTGGTGATAAGGTCAGCTTTGGTTTGCAATTCTAGAATAGTTATTGGGAGAAAAAGCAGGAGCCGCATAATCCAGAGTGGTTTCGGGTGAGGGACAGTGGTCACGGTAGAAGAGGCTAACGCAGACACCAGCACATTGTGACAGCCTCTTGTAAGGCAAAGTGGGCCAAACACACGTGACCCATTCTGTGTGGGTGTCACTGTATTCATCGCCATGATCATAATTGGACTAATTTCGTCGACACTCATTGAAAATCTTTCTTCGCAGCTATCTGACGTGTAGGCTAACTGCTAATGCTATGTGTGTAGGATAAACCACTAATGAGAGAAGTCCTGTTTCTGTGGTCTGCGTTTGACCTCAGCCTGAGGGATTCTCCCATGGCGCTGTCATGCGTGTCACACATTGCGTGTTGTAAGGCCTGTAACTTTTTTCTCACGCACTCGCATACATGCATACACACTCATGTTGCACGCACACACACAAACACACAAATTCATTATCTTCGGGATTTGATCATTAGGGGTATTTTTTTTTATACATAAGATTCACAAGCTCTGTCTTTTATCAAGCAGATTCGATCTGATTAGCCAGATGCTCATAAATCATGATTTGGATAGGCTGCTAATTTGGATTTGGCCATCTTAACGCAATACAGTCCAAGAACATTGTGTCGTTTAGCGATTGTGTTAAAAGAAATCTCATAAAAACTTTCTCCCTTTTAAGAGAATCTGATTTTAAACTATTCCCCTATGGAAGGCGGACTGTTTAACTCTCCCATACATTAAAACCAACTTTGAGAAAGTGGATCTATAGCTGTTTACCACTCCAAATAAACAGAGAGAATGTTTGTTGCACGGTTAACATGGGAAACAACACCACGGGGTTTCACTTATAGCTTGAACACATGTTTTATAACTGCATCTTTCCAGGGGGCCTCAGATTATAGCTAGCTGTCCTCCAACAATGAAGAACGTGGTCTTCTGGGAGAAAATGGTGGTCTTGAATGACATCATGGATTTCCCACAATTCCCAGAGGTATACTGGGGATGTGAGTTTCTCTCATCACTTGACTCATAATAAACATATAGCAAATTAGTATGTTTTTCTGTCTTGGGAATTTGCCAATGCCTCTTATACTCCCATGTAGTACTTTTATTTTAATGTAAAAATATGCATGTACAACAAACATAGCCAGTTCCACCATTGCGTGGAGTTGGAAATATGGATTAATGGTAGTTTGGACAGGATTTAGAAGACAAAACATTTGGAACACCTGCTCTTTCCATGACATAGACTGTCCAGGTGAAGGCTATGATCCCTTATTGATGTCACTTGTTAAATCCACTCAAACCAGTGCAGATGAAAGGGAGGAGACAGGTTGAAGAAGGATTTTTAAGCCTTGAGACATGGATTGTGTTTGTGAATGGGCAATACAAAAGACTTCAATGCTTTTGAACTGGGTGCCAGATGCACCGGTTTGTGTCAAGAACTGCAATGCTGTTTGGTTTTTTCACATTCAACAGTTTCCCGTGGGCATCAAGAATGGTCCACCACCCAATGGACATCCAGCCAACTTGACACAACTGTGGAAAGCATTGGAGTCAACATGGGCCAGAATCCCTGCGGAACACTTGAAACACCTTGTGGAGTCCATGCCCTGACACATTGAGGCTGTTCTGAGCACACAAGGGAGTGGAGGTGCAACTCAATATTAGGAAGGTGTTATTAATGTTTTGTACACTGTGTGTACATGTGTAAATACACTGCTCAAAAAAATAAAGGGAACACTAAAATAACATCCTAGATCTGAATGAATCAAATATTCTTATGAAATACTTTTTTCTTTACATAGTTGAATGTGCTGACAACAAAATCACACAAAAATGATCCATGGAAATGAAATTTATCAACCCACGGAGGTCTGGATTTGGAGTCACACTCAAAATTAAAGTGGAAAACCACACTACAGGCTGATCCAACTTTGATGTAATGTCCTTAAAACAAGTCAAAATGAGGCTGGGCATGCTCCTGATGAGGTGGCGGATGGTCTCCTGAGGGATCTCCTCCCAGACCTGGACTAAAGCATCCCCCAACTCCTGGACAGTCTGCCAATCTTGATGTTCTCTGGCAAATGTCAAACGTCCTGCACGGTGTTGGGCTGTAAGCACAACCCCCACCTGTGGACGTCGGGCCCTCATACCACCCTCATGGAGTCTGTTTCTGACCGTTTGAGCAGACACATGCACATTTGTGGCCTGCTGGAGGTCATTTTGTACTGCTCTGGCAGTGCTCCTCCTTGCACAAAGGCAGAGGTAGCGGTCCTGCTGCTGGGTTGTTGCCCTCCTACGGCCTCCTCCACGTCTCCTGATGTACTGGCCTGTCTCCTGGTAGCGCCTCCATGCTCTTTACACTACGCTGACAGACACAGCAAACCTTCTTGCCACAGCATTGATGTGCCATCCTGGATGAGCTGCACTACCTGAGCCACTTGTGTGGGTTGTAGACTCCGTCTCATGCTACCACTAAAGTGAAAGCTCCGCCAGCATTCAGAACCACTCCTTTATTGGGGGTGTCTTGCTAATTGCCTATAATTTCCACCTGTTGTCTATTCCATTTGCACAACAGCATGTGAAATTTATTGTCAATCAGTGTTGCTTCCTAAGTGGACAGTTTGATTTCACAGAAGTGTGATTGACTTGGAGTTACATTGTGTTGTTTAAGTGTTCCCTTTTTTTTGAGCAGTATATATTGTATTTGTACTGTATACGTCATGTATATGTTGCTAGCTGTACACATGCCCAACACTTCTCATCTCTACCATAATAAGCTACATGTATATTTGACTTTGGTCTGTCCAGTCCTGCAGCTTATGACCAAAGACTTATGTGGTCCACAGACCTGGGGTTCATATACTATTTGTTTTCAAATACTTTATCAAGGCTTGATTGAACTTACCTTGCAACAATGGCAGCAATAGAATAGTCCCAAAAGTTCAAACCCCACCTGTAAGAAAGAGACCTAGGGCCTCAGTCTTGAAAGGATAGCACTGACCGACGACAAGGTTCCATTCGATTATTTATTCCATATAAAAAGACTGAGCACAATACTGCTGCTCTTCATCGGCCCTACCTCCTGCAGCTTTTCAACGGCCCTACCTCCTGTAGTTTCCTGTACTCCACCACTCTGTCCTGGAGAGAGAAGCTCAAACAACAAAGACAAGATGCTAGTTCATGGTAGACAATGTAGACAATATCTTTGAAACTGTACTACATATCTAGAGTTGATCAGTCTTTGTGTGTATCATTTATTGATAAGATGTTTTTAACTTTTGACCGAACAAAACAATGCTGCATGGCGCCACCCGGTCTTTATCGCAATTTTAGCCTGTAGGCCTAGATTGATGGAAGGTGTAATGTGAGCTGTATAATCAGTCGAGGTGTGATGGGTGCTTCCCTTCCACACCACCCAGCTCATATGAGTTCCAGGCATACTCAATCAGACAGTCAAAGTATTTGAAAGAAAGCAAATACTATTTGAACCCAGGTCTGCGGTGGTCCAGTCTGTTCACCAGGCTGGTTCCCCGCTGATTATCCCCTCTCTCCCCCATCCTGTGTGGTCATTCCTATCATGACTCAGTCTGTCTGCTAGGCATTACCGTTCCCTCCGTGTGGAGTGGAGCAGATTTAGAGGTGATTACACATTGATTAATGACTTGTTGTCTTCAGTAGAATCCCACAGCCTGCCAAGAGAAATTCTGCTTAGAGTTCTTCTCTCATATGGACATTGATCACCATTGTGAGAGCTAGCCTGATCTGGTTCACACACATAACTAACCTTTACCCTAAACACCCTACAAATAGCATTTGACCTTGTGGGGACTAACAAAATGTCCCCAGTTGGTCCCCACAAGAATAGTTAAACACCATACTGAACCATTGGTGCTCTGCAACTGGAGTAGTTAGAGATGGTATCACCTACATATTTGCTTGGTAGCAGCCCTCTGTATAAGAGCTTGTTAGCAGCCCTCGGTATAAGAGCTTGTTAGCAGCCCTCGGTATAAGAGCTTGTTAGCAGCCCTCTGTATAAGAGCTTGTTAGCAGCCCTCTGTATAAGAGCTTGTTAGCAGCCCTCGGTGTAAGAGCTTGTTAGCAGCCCTCGGTGTAAGAGCTTGTTAGCAGCCCTTGGTATAAGAGCTTGTTAGCAGCCCTCGGTGTAAGGGCTTGTTAGCAGCCCTCGGTATAAGGGCTTGTTAGCAGCCCTCTGTATAAGAGCTTGTTAGCAGCCCTCGGTATAAGAGCTTGTTAGCAGCCCTCTGTATAAGAGCTTGTAAGCAGCCCTCTGTATAAGACATTGTTAGCAGCCCTCAGTATAAGAGCTTGTTAGCAGCCCTCTGTATAAGAGCTTGTAAGCAGCCCTCTGTATAAGACATTGTTAGCAGCCCTCGGTATAAGAGCTTGTTAGCAGCCCTCTGTATAAGAGCTTGTTAGCAGCCCTCGGTATAAGAGCTTGTTAGCAGCCCTCTGTATAAGAGCTTGTTAGCAGCCCTCGGTATAAGAGCTTGTTAGCAGCCCTCGGTATAAGAGCTTGTTAGCAGCCCTTTGTATAAGAGCTTGTTAGCAGCCCTCGGTGTAACAGCTTGTTAGCAGCCCTCGGTGTAAGAGCTTGTTAGCAGCCCTCGGTATAAGAGCTTGTTAGCAGCCCTTGGTATAAGGGCTTGTTAGCAGCCCTCTGTATAAGAGCTTGTTAGCAGCTCTCTGTATAAGAGCTTGTTAGCAGCCCTCGGTATAAGAGCTTGTTAGCAGCCCTCTGTATAAGAGCTTGTAAGCAGCCCTCTGTATAAGACATTGTTAGCAGCCCTCGGTATAAGGGCTTGTTAGCAGCCCTCGGTATAAGGGCTTGTTAGCAGCCCTCGGTATAAGAGCTTGTCAGCAGCCCTCTGTATAAGGGCTTGTTAGCAGCCCTCGGTATAAGAGCTTGTCAGCAGCCCTCGGTATAAGAGCTTGTCAGCAGTCCTCGGTATAAGAGCTTGTTAGCAGCCCTCGGTATAAGGGCTTGTTAGCAGCCCTCGGTATAAGGGCTTGTTAGCAGCCCTCGGTATAAGAGCTTGTCAGCAGCCCTCTGTATAAGGGCTTGTTAGCAGCCCTCGGTATAAGAGCTTGTTAGCAGCCCTCTGTATAAAAGCTTGTTAGCAGCCCTCGGTATAAAGAGCTTGTTAGAACCTTTTAGGGGTGCTAACAAATTTAAATGTTTCCCCTTAAACCATCTCAGTGTTGCTTTAGCAGTATGCTAAGGTCATTGCCCTGCTGGAAGGTGAACCTCCGTTCCAGTCTCAAATCTCTGGAAGACTGAAACAGGTTTCCCTCAAGAATTTCTCTGGATTTAGCGCCATCCATCATTCCTTAAATTCTGACCAGTTTCACAGTCCCTGCCATTGAAAAACATCCCCACAGCATGATGCTGTCACCACCACGCTTCACTGTGGGGATGGTTTTCTCGGGGTGAAGTGTTGGGTTTGAACCAGACATAGCTTTTCCATGATGGCCAAAAAGCTAAATTTGAGTCTCTTCTGACAAGAGTACCTTCTCCTATATGTTTGGGGAGTCTCCCACATGCCTTTTGGCAAACACCAAACGTGTTTGCTTATTATTTTCTTTAAGCAATGGCTTTTTTCTGGCCACTCTTCCGTAAATCCAAGATCTGTGGAGTATACGACTTAGTGGTTCTATGGACAGATATTCCAATCTACGCTGTGGAGCTTTGCAGCCAGCTCCTTCAGGATTATCTTTGGTCTCTTAGTTGCCTCTTTGATTAATGCCCTCCTTGGCTGGTCCGTGAGTTTTGGTGGGCAGCCCTCTAGCAGGTTTGTTGTGGTGCCATATTCTTTTCATTTTTTAATAATGGATTGAATGGTGCTTCATGGGATGTTCAAAGTTTTGGATATTTTTTATAACCCAACCGTGATCTGTACTTCTCCACAACTGTGTCCCTGATCTGTTTGGAGAGCTCCTTGGTCTTCATAGTGCCTCTTGCTTGGTGGTGTACCTTTCTTAGTGGTGTTGCAGTCTCTGGGGCCTTTCGGGACAGGTGTACAGTTGAAGTCGGAAGTTTGGCAAGTCGGTTAGGACATCTACTTTGTGCATGACACAAGTCATTTTTACAACAATTATTTACAATCAGATTATTTCACTTATATTTCACTGTATCACAATTCCAGTGGGTCAGACGTTTACATACACTAAGTTGACTGTGCCTTTAAACAGCTTGGAAAATTACAGAAATGATGTAATGGCTTTAGAAGCTTCTGATAGGCTAATTTACATAATTTGAGTCAATTGGAGGTGTACCTGTGGATGTATTTCAAGGCTTACCTTTAAACTCAGTGCCTCTTTGCTTGACATCATGTGAAAATCCAATAAAAAGAAATCAGCCAAGACCTCAGAAAAGGTACCACGTTCGTCTGTACAAACAATATAAACACCATGGGACCACACAGCCGTCATACCGCTCAGGAAGGAGACTTTGGTGCGAAAAGTGCAAATCAATCCCAGAACAACAGCAAAGGATCTTGTGAAGATGCTGGAGGAAAATGAAAATGGTACAAAAGTATCTATATCCACAGTAAAATGAGTCCTATATCTACATAACCTGAAAGTCCGCTCAGCAAGGAAGAAGCCACTGCTCCAAAACCGCCACAAAAAAATCCAGACTACGGTTTGCAACTGCACATGGGGACAAAGATTGTACTTTTTGGAGAAATGTCCTCTGGTCTGATGAAACAAATATAAAACTGTTTGGCCATAATGACCATTGTTATGTTTGTAGGAAAAAGGGAGAAAGTCAAGTCAAAGAACACCATCCCAACCGTGAAGCACGGTGTGCGAGCAAGGAGGCCTATAAACCTGACTCAGTTACACCAGCTCTGTCAGGATGAATTGGCCAAAATTCACCCAACTTATTGTGGGAAGCTTGCGGAAGGCTACCTGAAACGTTTGACCCAAGTTAAACAATTTAAGGCAATGCTACCAAACACTAATTGACTGTATGTAAACGTCTGACCCACTGGGAATGTGATGAAAGAAATAAAAGCTTAAATAAATAATTCTCTACTATTATTCTGACATTTCACATTCTTAAAATAAAGTGGTGATCCTAACTGACCTAAGACAGGGAATTTCTGCTAGGTTTAAATGTCAGGAATTGTGTTTAAATGTATTTGGCTAAGGTGTATGTCAATTTCCGACTTCAACTGTATATATACACTGAGATCATGTGACAGATAATGTGACACTTAAATAATGTCCACCTGTGTACAATCTAACTAATTATGTGACTTCTAAATGTATTTGGTTGCACCAGATATTATTTAGGGGCTTCATAGCAAAGGGTGTGAATACTTTTGCAAGGCACTGTAAGTATCAAAAGTGTCAGGGAAAAGGTATGGAGTAAAAGTACATAATTTTCTTTAGGAATGTAGTAAAGTAAAAGTTGGCAAAAATGTAAATAGTAACGTACAGATATCCGCAAAAACTACTTAAGTAGTACTTTAAAGTATTTCTACTTAGGTACTATACACCACTGCTAGTAATCTTTTCATCCTTGTACTCCACATTCCTGCTCCTCGCCCCAGTCCCAGACAGTCACTTCTGCATCACAAATGGCACGCTGTTCCCTACATAGTCCACTACCTTTGACCACAGCCTATAGGGCTCTGATGTATTTAATGTATTTAATAGGGTGCCATTTGGGACGCACAAACGATCCCATAACAAATTACCTGAATAAAAGGAGGCTAATTGAAAATGGAGTGGTTGAAAAGTGGAGAGCATGTTCTCCCCAGCCAGAGGAGATGCAGGCAGGCTAAATAATTGTTACATATTCAATAGCTTCTCCAAACAGCTGGTCATTTTCTATGCCCCCTATATTTTGTGGATTAACTTGGAGTTACTCACTCGCAAGTCCTATCTCCCTATGTTTGGTTCGTAGTCGAGTAAGCACATATTTCCATGTGTATTACAAATCTTCTGGGTATATATATATATATATATATATATATATATATATATACACACACAGCTGATTAATAAATGGTTGGCTCCCGAACAAGGATTTTCCCCATCCGTCAAATGACTAATACCCCATAATTCTATGATATAAAGATGCTCGATTGACAGTAAAATCTGTCATGAAGCATTGCCTTCTTACTCTTCCAACCTCAATGTTTTGATTGTCTCTTTCCTGGTGTAAAGCAGTTGGCTGCATATTCTGGGGTATCAGTTCTAGTCGTTTAGTTCATTCCAGGCTCTGGCACTGCAGATCACCAAATCCCTTCTGGTCCACGGATGAGGGGTCAAAGTTATGTGTAAGTTGTGTATGTCATTAACTGGTTTAGTGGAGTCTCTTCTCCCTTACTACAGCCTGAGATTCCTTCCTCTTAGTCGGTCTTCTGAATCCTTGCCCTTTTCTCCATCCAATGATGTCTGCTTCTTGTCGCTCATCCAAACATTTCCTGGCTTCTTTTAGCATGAATAACCAATACACTATCCTGTTGATGGTGAAATCACTTTGGAGCATTTGGAGGCATTAGCTTCATTATCCTATACTTTGCCATAAAATGTTGTTGATTACTAAGGTGGCACACTGCCTGTACATTCCTGCTGACTTGGTAGTGTTGTGTTTATTGGAGAGAATAGAACAACAGGAACAGGTGGAGTTGATTTGGACATGTGGGAGACATTTCCTCATCCAGCTGAGGGCCCCAGGCTTCTGGACCGGTGTTACTTACTTCTGTGTTTGTGAGCGAGTGTGTGCTGTTTTTCTCCATCCATCTTGCTCCTCAGTTGCCTTAGGGAAATGAAGACCTTTCAGATTTTAGTGTTTACATTTGTACGCCTGTGGAGCGCCAGAGAGTGATCTGAGCTATCGAACCCTGAAGTATTCGGTGGGAAGGAGGTCTTGTACACAAACACACACATTTTGCCGGCCTTTACAGGCCACAATGTCAATGGTAGACCAAGTCTCCTGAAATATAGATGAAAACTCTTGGTAAATAGTGTGGTCTACAGAGTACCTCAGTGTGGTCCACAGTTTATTGTGAGGTACTCTGTAGACCACACTATTTACCAAGAGAGTTATCATCTATATTTTCATATTTTTTCATCGCTGTCTATCTTCCACCGCAAACCAATGCTGGCACTAAGTCCACACTCAGTGAGCTGTATAAGGCCATAAGCAAACAGGAAAACGGTCATTAAGGCTGCGCTCCTAGTGTCTGGGGACTTTATTGCAGGGAAACTTAAATCCGTTTTACCTCATTTCTACCAGCATGTTAAATTACTCCACACACAGAGATGCTTACAAAGCTCTCCCTCGCCCTCCATTTGGCAAATCTGACCATAATTCTATCCTCCTGATTCCTGCTTATAAGCAAACACTAAAGCAGGAAGCACCAGTGACTCGGTCAATATGTGGTCAGATGTCTTAGATGATAAGCTACAGGACTGGAATATGTTCCGGGATTCTTCCAATGGCATTGAGGAGTACATCACATCAGTCACTGGCTTCATAAATAAATTCACATACCAGGCAACATTTGCACTGCCGCTATCAAGGAGCGGGACTCTAACCTGGACGCTTATAAGAAATCCCTCTATGTCCTCAAACGAAGCATCAAACAGGCAAAGCGTCAATACAGGATTGAATTTTACTACACTGGCTCCGACGCTCATCAGATGTGGCAGGGTATGCAAACTATTAGACTACAAAGCACAGCTGCGAGCTGCCCAGTGACACGGGCCTACCAGATGAGCTAAATTACTTCTGTGCTCACTTCGAGGCAAGTGAACACACTGAAGCAAACATCAGCTGTTCCGGACGACTGTGTGATCACACTCCATAGCCAATGTAAGACCATTAAACAGGTCAACATTTTTTATTTTCAATGACGGCCTAGGAACAGTTCAGGGGCAGAACGACAGATTTGTACCTTGTCAGCTCGGGGATTTGAACTTGCAACCTTTCGTTTTCTAGTCCAACACTCTAACCACTAGGCTACGCTGCCGCCCCAAAACATTCACAAGTCTGCAGGGCCAGACGGATTACCAGGACGTGTACTCCGAGCATGGCGCTGATCAACTGGCAAGTGTCTTCACTGACATTTTCAACCTGTCCCTGACTGAGTCTGTAATAGCAACATGTTTCAAGCAGACCCGCATACAACCTGTGCCCAATAACACTAAGGTAACTTGCCTAAATGACTACCAAATCAAATTTTATTTGTCACATACACATGGTTAGCAGATGTTAATGCGAGTGTAGCGAAATGCTTGTGCTTCTAGTTCCGACAATGCAGTAATAACAAGTAATCTAACTAACAATTCCAAAACTACTGTCTTGTACACAGTGTAAGGGGATAAAGAATATGTACATAAGGATATATGAATGAGTGATGGTACAGAGCAGCATAGGCAAGATACAGTAGATGGTATCGAGTACAGTATGTACAAATGAGATGAGTATGTAAACAAAGTGGCATAGTTTAAAGTGGCTAGTGATACATGTATTACATAAGGATACAGTCGATGATATAGAGTACAGTATATACGTATGCATATGAGATGAATAATGTAGGGTAAGTAACATTATATAAGGTAGCAACTGGCGGTGATTGTTTAAAGTGGCTAGTGATGCTCCGTCGGTTGTCATACAGCTCCATCTCATTTACACATCTTGACACCTCTTCATACAAATCATGCAACCCATAGCACATCGTTTAAAGTGGCGTCTGTAGCCATGAAGTGCTTTGAAAGGCTGGTCATGGCTCACAACACCATTATCCCAGAAACCCTAGACCCACTCCAATTTGCGTATCGCCCCAGCAGATCCACAGAGAGTCCATCTCTATTGCACTCCACACTGCCCTTTCCCAAATGGACAAAAGGAACACCTACGTGAGAATGCTATTCCTTGACTACAGATCAGTGTTCAACACCATAGTGCCCTCAAAGCTCATCACTAAGCTAAGGACTGTGGGTCTAAACACCTCCCAGGTGGTAAGGGCAGGTAATAACACATCTGCCACACTGATCCTCAACACAGGGGCCCCTCAGGGGTGCGTGCTCAGTCCCCTCCTGTACTCTGTTAACCCATGACTGCTTGGCCAGGCACGACTCCAACACCATCATTAAGTTTGCCGGACGACACAACAGTGGTAGGCCTGATCACCGCCAACGATGAGACAGACTATAGGGAGGAAGTCAGAGACCTGGCCGTGTGGTGTCAGAATAACAACCTCTCCCTCAACGTGATCAAGACAAAGGAGATGATTGTGGACTACAGGGAAATGAGTACCAAGCACACCCCCAATCTCATTCGCAGGGCTGTAGTGGAGCAGGTTGAGTGCTTCAAGTTCCTTGGTGTCCACATCTCCAACAACTAACATGGTCCAAACACAACAAGACAGTCTTGAAGAGGGCACGACAAAACGTACTTCCCTCAGGGGACTAAAAAGATTTGTCATGGGTCCTCAGATCCTCAACAAGTTCTACAGCTGCACCATCGAGAGCATCTTGACTGGTTGCATCACTGCCTGGTATGGAAACTGCTCAGCCTCTGACCACAAGGCACTACAGAGGGTAGTGCAAATTATTATTATAATATGCCCCCCCCCAGTTCTAAAACCAAAGTTGTTCCCCTGGCTACAGTGTAGATTAACATGTATAGGTGCCATGTACTAAAACACATGTTATTAGAAAGGTGTTTCCTTCATTTTCAGAAGTGAAGTTAACCACTAATGCTGTAAAAGGCACTAGGTATCTGAGTGTTGATGTAACTCCTGTCCTTTGTGAGAACATCATTCAGATATTGTCATTCCTTCACAGTGTCTTGAAGCATACTGGATAAATGAGCGTAAAGGTAGAATTTAGAAATGTCAAAGGAAGAGAAGAACCAGTTTAGAGAGGCGTGCCCAACCAAAACATCAAACAGCGCTGCAGAGACCGAGAGAGAGGTTCCAACACTGGTCCTTGAAACACATGTGAGACGTGGCCCACGTCCACCTCGTCTGAGAGGAAGATCTAGGGTCGTGCTCAGGAGCTTATTACAGGATGTTACAGAACGGAACAGAACCGTCAGAAATATTATGTAGAATAGAAATGAATGTCCATCATGCTCCCGGGGTTGGGGAAAAGGGAGAAGACGTATTTCTGTTCTAATTAAATGGAAAATAAATGACCTATTTATTATATTCTATTGTACACTTGTACAGTAGGGAATCATGGGAGCTCTATTCAAGAGGAACATGAGCTTCTACATTCTCGGACGTTCAGGGTTCTAAGGATTTGTCATATTATAATGTGAATCCGAAAAGTGGATGATTGCAGAAAATTGACATCTGGGGTTGGCTCGGTTAACAGAAGGAGTCTCATATGACCCATACACTCTTCAAACTCTTCTAATTAATAAACCCATTTATTCATATTCCGAATATCCGTTTCAGTATTTTGTGCTTTCGCCCCATCCAAATGGTATGGCTCTAGTGATTCATTAAAACAGTAAACCACTGGCGTTAGAAGAAGATAGGCCTTTGGTATCATGCATAACTCTCTCTCACAGTGTGTTTGTGTGCGTGTGTGTGTGTGTTATTAAGCCCACAATCCAAGGAATGTGTGAAGTAAGCTTTTGGATGCAAAGGGAAAACCGGTCAGCCATTGAGGACAGGGAGATGACCGCAGAGTGAATGAGCCAGTGAGGACAGCGAGACGACCGCAGAGTGAATGAGCCAGTGAGGACAGGGAGACGACCGCAGAGTGAATGAGCCAGTGAGGACAGGGAGACGACCGCAGAGTGAATGAGCCAGTGAGGACAGGGAGACGACCGCAGAGTGAATGAGCCAGTGAGGACAGGGAGACGACCGCAGAGTGAATGAGCCAGTGAGGACAGGGAGACGACCGCAGAGTGAATGAGCCAGTGAGGACAGGGAGACGACCGCAGAGTGAATGAGCCAGTGAGGACAGGGAGACGACCGCAGAGTGAATGAGCCAGTGAGGACAGGGAGACGACCGCAGAGTGAATGAGCCAGTGAGGACAGGGAGACGACCGCAGAGTGAATGAGCCAGTGAGGACAGGGAGACGACCGCAGAGTGAATGTATTAAAGGCAGTTTTCAGATAAATAATTAGGAATGTGTGTCACTTTGAATGAGTCCAACTGCTGACAGGACATTCCGCTTGGTGCATCTCCATAACACACCATCATTATCAGACGCAGCAGGAAGAACAGATCCCATCCCCTGTGGTGGGAAGGAAGTGTGTGTGCACGCCCATGTGAATGCAAACGTTCACGCGTGTGTGATGTTTTGAAAGGGCATAAGGGATCAACACAATTTCAAAGATTTTATGGAGGGAATCAGTCAATTAAAATAAATTCATGAGGCCCTAATCTATGGATTTACAAATATGCATCTGAAATACAGATATGCATCTGTTGGTCACAGATACCTTAAAAAAAAAGGTAAGGCGTGGATCAGAAAACCAGTCAGTATCTGGTGTGACCACCATTTGCCTCTTCGCATAGAGTTGATCAGGCTGTTGATTGTGGCTTGTGGAATGTTGTCAAAATCCTCTTCAATGGCTGTTTGAAGTTGCTGGATATTGGTAGGAACTGGAACGTGCTGTCGTACATTAATCCAGAGCATCCCTAACAGGCTCAATGGGTGACATGTCTGGTCAGTATGCAGGCCATGGAAGAACTTGGCCTCAACTTCCTGGAATTGTGCACAGATCCTTGTGACATGGGACCGGTGATTATCATGCTGAAACATGAGGTGATGGCGGCGGATGAATGGCACAACAATGAGCCTCAGGATCTCGTCACGGAATCTCTGTGCATTCAAATTTCCATTGATCAAACGCAATTGTGTTCGTTGTCCGTAGCTTATATCTGCCCATACCATAACCCCACCGCCACCATGGGGCACTCTGTTTATAATGTAAACCGCGCGCCCACACGACACCTTACATGCTGTCTGACATCTGTCCAGTACAGTTGAAACCGGGATTGATCCGTGAAGAGCACACTCCTCCAGCGTGCCAGTGGCCATCGAACGTGAGCATTTGCCCTCTGAAGTCAGTAACAATGTCGAACTGTAGTTCGGTCAGGATGACGAGCATGCAGATAATGAGCATGCAGATGAGTTTCCCAGAGATGGTTTCTGACAGTTTGTGCTGAAATTCTTCAGTTGTGCAAACCCATAGTTTCATCAGCTGTCTGGGTGCATGGTCTCCGACCATCCCGCAGGTGAAGAAGCTGGATGTGGAGGTCCTGGGCTTGCGTGGTTACACTTGGACTGCGGTTATGAGGCCGGTTGGAAGTACTGCCAAATTCTCAAAAATGTTGTTGGAGGCGGTTTATGGTAGAAACATTATCATTAAATTATCTGGCAAAAGCTCTGGTGGACATTCCTGCAGTCAGCATGCCAATTGCACGCTTCCTCAAATTTTGAGACATCTGTGGCATTGTGTTGTGTGACAAAACTTCACATTTTAGAGTGGCCTTTTATTTTTCCCAGCACAAGTTGCACCTATGTAATGATCATGGGGTTTAATCAGCTTCTTGATATGCCACACCTGTCAAGTGGATTGATTATCTTGGCAAAGGAGAAATGCTCACTAAGAGGGATGTAAACAAATTTGCACACAAAATTTAAACGAAATAAGCGACTTGTGCATATGGAACATTTCATGGACCTTTTGCTCATGAACAGGGTTGGGGAATAACGGATTACATGTAATCCATTACATGTAAGGGAATACAAAAAACTAACTGTAATCTGTTACGTTACCAGCTAAAATATTGTAATCAGATTAAAGATACTTTTGAAAAACTAGATGATTACTTTGAGGATTACTTTTAAATTCAGAAAGGATGTTTGCGGGGAAAAAAATTGTTGACACTTCTCTGCTTTCTCAGTGGCATTCAAATCAGCATTGAAGTTTAAGTTTGTTACACCTGAGCAAGTCTGACCACAAGTTAGAGACCACTATGATGACACACCAAATGTGTTTGATGGATCGTAGGAAAAGAGCAGGAATAGGCTTTTGAAGGCTACAGTCCAAGATATGTCTTCCAGTGGTGCGACTGCTGTCGGCATCCAAGATGATCCAACTTGAATAAACGCTTGGAGGTAATGACAGCAGTGGTGTAGTCTCCTGCGATACGGATATCACTGATTATTGATATCTACATAGCTCATTGATGTGAATCACACTGCTTCTCTCTCTCATTTAACTATTTGCGCCTCACGGATTGTGGTTGTTGTGGATGGCTGATCACAAATCTAAATGTGTATTTATAATAATGGTTGAATACAAGAAGTTTAAGCTGCCTATCAATCATTGTTTTTGAAACCAGTGGACAGACAGTGAAAAATCCGCTCTTCCAACAGCTGCTTAGTGCGGATCCAAGCCTATGGAATAAAAGTGGAGCTTTTATTGCTCAATCTAATTCATGCTGATACAAAAATACAAATTCAGAGGCCTACTGGACACATGCTCAAATTTGCACACTTTTGATATCTGTAGTTACAACATACATTTCTGGACTTATAAATGAAATATATATATCTATATATCCATTGATTCTTGAAGAATAGAACTTGTAAATGCCTCTTGAGCTTAGTTCAACTGTCACACTCCATGAGAACCCAAAATATAAGCTTGTTTTACTCCAATGTCAATATAAACAAACCCTGTATAACCTCATAACATGGTTAAAACAATATTTTTGATATCATGGATGGTCAGTCCTTGCATCCATAGCGCTGCCTATTAATCTGAAAGTGGTTACATTTCTGCAGGCCCATCCCTCAGCTTTTTACCAAAACAGAGGTGGGGCAAGCATTTTGTTATTGTTTCATCTGTGGATTTGCCCTTTAAACAGCTGCATATTATCAAGATAAAGTGTCACCAAAAAAAGGTAAACAATAGGTCTATAGCAAATGTAGCATATGGCATTCATTTTTCACATGTAAATAGCACTTTTCAGTAGTGCTCAAAGCATGCGAGCCCAATCAATGAGCCCAATCAGTCCTCCATGACAACAAAATCATAAACAACAGCGTAGGGCTGGCTAATAAGTCCTTAGTTATGGGGTTTGGCTAATCTATATTTCCATACAGTATTTACAAGTCCTATTCTTGAAGATCAAGGGGTATAACATTTATTGGAATGACTGGAATTCTGATAGACTTTGGTTTTTACTGCAAAGATATCATTTAATAGTATTATTATGTTTAGTAGAAAGCAATGGTTTAGAAGAAGCCTACGTAACCAACCTATAAAATAAAATGTAACATCCATATGGCCAGCTATGTAAACTTTAACATTGATTTATCCTGCAATAGATGTCGTTCAATTGCTAACATACATTTGTGTCTTCTTCTAATGCCTCTTAAGGGGAATGTAATCTAAAAGTAACATAATGTAATCAGATTACGTTTCCGAGTTTGGGTAATCCAAAAGTTACATTACTGATTACAATGTTGGACAGGTAACTGGTAACTGTAATGGATTACATTTAGAAAGTAACCTACCCAACCCTTCTCATGAATCATGAGACCAACAATTGACATGTTGCGTTTGTTTTTGTTCAATGTATCTCAGACACATAAAACCCTGAAGGGTTGTTGCTGGATGGTATCTGAGTGTTGCCTGTGGCGGTGTATGTACTGTACATTTTTATCATAGATCATTAGCGTAATGCTCTTTGACTAAGTCTCCCCTGTAGACATGAATGTTTGCCTGCTCTCTTCCCTGCAGATACTGCTAATAACATCCCTTTGGTTTGACTCACTCACTCATGATATCATAGTTGAATCTAATAATCTGCCTTTCATTTTGTGTGTGTGTGTGTGTGCGTCACATGATGTTAGGGGAATTCTGCCTGCTGAGTGCTCTATACGGACACATACAGTGAGTCTCCCGCTTGCTGATTGGCTGAGACAGCCAGTGATGCTGACAGGACCATGGGACTGAAAGGAGGGAGGACAGAGCGAGGAAGGCGAGAGTGGGAGAGTGAGTGTGTACATCACAGATGACGGGCATTGCCAGTGATTGTCTGCCAGCGATGCTGAGTGTATGTTAAGAAGTGCTCACCTCAGTTACTGCCACGGTAAGCATCTATCTACTGCTCTTTCTTGAGAGTGTTGTCATCTCCTTAGGTTAAAAAGAGACCGGCTCGTAATCACCATTGTGTCTCCTGGGCTATGTTTGACCTGTGCTTCATCTCTGGTTAGATTTTATATTCAGCAGGTGCATTAATGCATCTCCTCTCTCTCTCTTTCTTTCTTTCTTTCTTCTTGCTCCCCTCTACCCCCTCTAACTGCCAAAGCCAGTGTTTATTGGGATGAATATACAGGTTATTGTGAATTTGAATTAGCCTGAAAGGACAGTCACAGCAGTACAGTAATAAAGTCGACAGAAGGGGACACAACTATAATGAGTAGAAAGGACGTTCCCATTACCTCAAATGACAGTTTGTCCTCTGTTGACAGATCCCTAAGAAATCCTGATTGATGAGTGTGAACCACTGGATGTGTGAATCCTCAGACAAAGTCAACTTGTCCTGGAAACAAATGAGCGAAACATTGCATACTGCATCCTCCCTGACATACATACAGTTAAAGTCGGATGTTTACATACACCTTAGCCAAAAACATTTAAACTCAGTTTTTCACAATTCTTGACATTTAATCCCAGTAAACATTCCCTGTCTTATGTCAGTTAGAATCACAATTTTATTTTAAGAATGTGAAATGTCAGAATAATAGTAGAGAGAATTATTTATTTCAGCTTTGATTTCTTTCATCACACTCCCAGTGGGTCAGAAGTTTACATACACTCAATTAGTATTTGGTTGCATTGCCTTCCACAAGCTTCCCACAGTATGTTGGGTGAATTTTGGCCCATTCCTCCTGACAGAGCTGGTGTAACTGAGTCAGGTTTGTAGGCCTCCTTGCTCTCATACGCATTTTCAGTTCTGCCCAAACATTTTCTATAGGATTGAGGTCAGGGCATTGCGATGGCCACTCCAATAGCTTGACTTTGTTGTCCTTAAGCCATTTTGCCACAACTTTGGAAGTAATATTGGGTAATTTTCCATTTGGAAGACCCACTTGCGACCAAGGTTTAACTTCCCGACTGATTTCTTGAGATGTTGCTTCAATATATCCACATCATTTTCCATCCTTATTATGCCATCTATTTTGTGAAGTGCACCAGTCCCTCCTGCAGCAAAGCACCCCCACAACATGATGCTTCCACCCTCATGCTTTACAGTTGGGATGGTGGCCTTATTCCTCCAAACATAACGATGGTCATTATGGCCAAACAGTTCTATTTTTGTATCATCAGACCAGAGGATATTTCTCCAAAAAGTACAATCTTTGTTCCCATGTGCAGTTGCTGAGCGGCCTTTCAGGTTATGTCGATATAGGACTCGTTTTACTGTGGATATAGATATTTTTGTACCTGTTTCCTCCAGCATCTTCACAAGGTCCTTTGCTGTTGTTCTGGGATTGATTTGCACTTTTCACACCAAAGTACATTCATCTCAGTTTTAATGACTCCAATCTAAGTGTTTGTAATCTTCCGACTTCAACTGTACATACACACATGCCAGTCTGTTCCAGTGACAAACACGTCACCAAACATACACCAGTCCACCCCAGTGACACACACACGTCAGGTCTCTCCCTCGACCCAGACACCTCTTTGCACGAAAGACAACCCTCTGTGTTCCACTGTTGTGATATGTTTGCAATAATAATATGACACATGGCTTAATGTCATTATTTGTGTGTGTGTGTTTGGCATTTTGCTTGCTCCTCCCTCCGAGATCAGTTTCTTGTGACAATGACCAGGCCTGCGTGTGCATGTGTGTGAGCGTGACACTGCTCTGGGCCTAGCTAACCCCCAGCCAGCCCTGTGGTTAGATAAGGAATTGATGTACGTGGTCTGTGAGCTGCCTTATCCCAGGGGCCCATGCTCTCAATAGAGAGAGAAGAGAGCAGAGAGCAGTGTGTTATAAAACACATCATCTGGCCATGGTCCACAGGCTCCAGAGCACAATTCTTGTCCCTACATGCTGTACATACGATTCTGATTGGCCCATTTTCTGCCAGTATACTGTACATACAATTCTGATTGGCCTAGGTGCAATACCATTCCCTCAGCCCATTG
Source organism: Oncorhynchus clarkii lewisi (assembly GCF_045791955.1). Taxonomy (NCBI): domain Eukaryota; kingdom Metazoa; phylum Chordata; class Actinopteri; order Salmoniformes; family Salmonidae; genus Oncorhynchus; species Oncorhynchus clarkii. The sequence continues at coordinate 12,601,051 of NC_092179.1, read as the reverse complement.
GCTCTTAATTCAGTCCCAATTCACATTCAAAGGAACCTTCCATGGTGGGCACACCGGCAGCCATATTTGGTACATCATTTGTAATCTGCCAATAGATGAGTATTGAATCACCTAGTTGAATAGCTGTCAATGACAGTAAAGTGTAACATAGACATACATGCCAGTTGAAGCTAATTCTGTTTTGACGTACAGCAGAGAGTAAGAGAGTCGACCCACAGTAGTGTGCCTTCGTCATGTATAAAACTGCAAAGGAGTGATTCCTCACGAAACTAGAACAAAAAAAAATACAATTTTCACAACATTTAATCAATAAAAGCGTCCTTTGGAGGAAGGATTGTTGACATATTTTTGACTTTAGTACTGTATCTTTAAAACATAATTGAAGTTGGACTATTTGTGACATTTTGGCCATACTCAGGCGTCCTTTAATAAGACTCCATAATGTCTCATCTGTAGGTGCTACAAAACAGAAATTGGTGTCATATGAAGATTTACCGCTTGAAAATGGATTCAAAAGGGCCACCTTCTGCTGTTGATTAGTAGGATGTGCAACGATACAAGTAAAAAGAGGGCTGTGATTCATTACATTGCCTACTGTGCCAATTTCTCTGTATAAAATGGCCCGTAACTTTAAAACTAGCTCAGATTCCACTCTGTAGAGTATATTATCTTCAACAATATATTGAAACATTTGCAACACCAACATTTCTATATTTTCAATATTCATGTTTATATTTTTCAAAATACATATATTAATGTAAGAAATTGTTATGGAAATCATAATACCTCTCATATTACAGAGCAAGTGGTAAAGCTTCATATGACACCAAATTCTGCTTTGTAGCACCTACAGATTAAACATTATGGAGTCTTAAAGGAGGCCTGGCTAAATCAAAAATGTCACAAATATTCCAACTTATGCTTTACGATACAAAAGTTAAATATATGTCAACAAAACCTCCCTCCAAAGCTCTTTTTTTTGTTCTAGTTTAGTGAGGAATCACCCAAAGTGTATAGTGTGTAGTGTTTGTGTGATGTATGTGTGTGTGATGTGCAGTAACAGTGCAGCTGAAAGGGGAGAGTGCAGTAACAGGCTTTTTTTGTGCAGTGCGTTTGTTTGGTGCTTCACATGTGTCGTGTGGCGTGTGTGTGCTTCTGTGAGAGCACTCATGCATATGTGAGTAAATGTTTGCATGACACGAGTGGTGTGTGCATGAAGCATTGTGTGCATGAAGCATTGTGTGCATGTGTGGTGTGTGTGTTCTGTACAATAATCCTTCAAGAGGTGAAATACTTTCTAAGCATATGCTTTCATGTGAGGAAGTTGAAACACCCTATGAACACACACAACACCATACAGAACACCATACAGAATATCATAGTGAATCTCCCCATTGGTTTTCCCTACCCAGTCAGCCATTCATTGCATGCCTTCCACCCTGAATGTCTGACTTGAGAAAATGTAGCATGGAAATGATTTCAGCTTTACTATCATCAGGCTGTGTAACATTGGCATCGGTGCAGGGCTTGGTCCACATCGTGCCCGCTGCCCAGACCATCAGACCGCTGCCACACAGGAAACAGCAGGGCAGACATGTTTCCAATTACATGCTATAAACCGACCTGCGCTGCAGCCATCTATGGCAATGTGCTGCTGATAAACGTCAAACAGCAGATTCTTTGAATTATTAATGGTGAGGAGGGAGCAGCGAGTGACGACAATGCATAGATGAAGCTGTAATTTAGGCACGTAAGTGCTCCGCTCACTCACTCCGCAAAGAGGGGAATGCGCACACAACGCTTTTTTCCATTAGCTTTTGCAAAAGCTGGTAAGCTTGAAACATGGCTGATGGTACTTGTATGTTTGTGTGTGTGATTTTAATCTATTTGGTGAACAACAGTTCAGCTCAGTAGGCTAATCTGAAACTCCTTTGTGTGTTTTTGTGTGTGTTTACATTGTTATGGAATAGGTTAGGCAGTTTGGACAGCACACTCCCACACTCCATTCCCCCAGGGGACAGCACACTCCCACACTCCATTCCCCCAGGGGGCAGCAGCTACCGCGTCCAGATGCTGAGCCTGGTTGATAAGGAGACGGTTGCTGCTAATTTAAGGTGGTCGTCAGTCAGAATGCCAGCTTGTAAAGCCGTGAAGCTGCTGGTTGGTTTGGTGGCTGGTTTGGTGGCCATGAGGCCTTCGTTTGGTTTTGAATCTTTAGTTTAGGTATGCCTGTTTGTAGTTTCTTTATTGTATATTTTTATGTTTAGCCACCATCTGAACAAACAATAATTCGCTTGGAATGGCCAACCAAGAGGTCAAGAGAGACCGAGCTGGCCCTGGACCAACGTACGGTGACGGTCTCTCTGGGCCCCTGGACCAACGTAAGGTGACGGTCTCCCTGGGCCCCTGGACCAACGTAAGGTGACGGTCTCCCTGGGCCCCTGGACCAACGTAAGGTGACGGTCTCCCTGGGCCCCTGGACCAAAGTAAGGTGACGGTCTCCCTGGGCCCCTGGACCAACGTAAGGTGACGGTCTCCCTGGGCCCCTGGACCAACGTAAGGTGACGGTCTCCCTGGGCCCCTGGACCAACGTAAGGTGACCGTCTCCCTGGGCCCCTGGACCAACGTATGGTGATGGTCTCCCTGGGCCCCTGGACCAACGTAAGGTGACGGTCTCCCTGGGCCCCTGGACCAACGTAAGGTGACGGTCTCCCTGGTCCCCTACACCAACGTAAGGTGACGGTCTCCCTGGGCCCCTGGACCAACGTAAGGTTACGGTCTCCCTGGGCCCCTGGACCAACGTAAGGTGACGGTCTCCCTGGGCCCGTGCACATTCAACACATTCGCTGATTGTTCACATACAGTGCTGAGAAAAAGTATTTGCCCCCTTTCTAATTTACTCTACTTTTGCATATGTTTCATACTGAATGTTATCAGATCTTCAACCAAAACCTAATGTTAGATGAAGGGAACCCGAGAGAACAACTTATTTGATTTATTTCATAAACAGTTATGCAACACCCAATGCCCCTGTGTGAAAAAGTGATTGCCCTTTTACAGTCAGTAACTGGTTGTACCACCTTCAGCTGTAATGACTGCAGCCGAATGCCTCCTGTGGTTGTTGATCAGTCTCTCACGTCTCTGTGGATAACTTTTGGCCCACTCTTTCATGCAGAACAGCTTTAACTCAGCGACGTTTGTGGGTTTTCAAGCATGAACTGCTCGTTTAAAGACCTGCCACACCGTCTCTATTGGGATTAGGTCTGGACTTTGACTAGGCCATTCCAAAACTTCAAATTTGTTGCTTTTTAGACATTTTCATGTAGCCTTGACAGTGTGTTTTGTATCATTGTCTTGTTGCATGACCCAGCTACGCATCAGCTTCAGCTCACAGATGGATGGCCTGACATTCTCCTGTAGAATTCATGGTTCTTTCTGTTAAGGCAAGTCGTACAGGTCCTGAGGTAGTATAGCAGCCCCAAACCATCACACTACCACCACCATGCTGACCCCAAACCATCACACTACCACCACCATGCTGACCCCAAACCATCACACTACCACCACCATGCTGACCCCAAACCATCACACTACCACCACCATGCTGACCCCAAACCATCACACTACCACCACCATGCTGACCCCAAACCATCACACTACCACCACCATGCTGACCCCAAACCATCATACTACCACCACCATGCTGACCCCAAACCATCACACTACCACCACCATGCTGACCTCAAACCATCACACTACCACCACCATGCTGACCTCAAACCATCACACTACCACCACCATGATGACCCCAAACCATCACACTACCACCACCATGCTGACCCCAAACCATCACACTACCACCACCATGCTGACCCCAAACCATCACACTACCACCACCATACTGACCCCAAATCATCACACTACCACCACCATGCTGACCCCAAACCATCACACTACCACCACCATGCCTACCCCAAACCATCACACTACCACTACCATTCTGACCCCAAACCATCACACTACCACCACCATGCTGACCCCAAACCATCACACTACCACCACCATGCTGACCCCAAACCATCACACTACCACCACCATGCTTGACGGTTGGTATGAGCTTCTTACTGTGGAATGCAGTGTTTGGTTTTCGCCAGGCATAATGGGACCCATGTCGTCCAAAAATTGATATTTTTTTGCTCATCTGTCCATAGAACATTCTTCCAAGAGTCTGATGATCATTCAGGTGCTTCCAGGGGCTTTTTGGCTAACTTGAGTCAACTTTTTGGACGACATGGGTCCCATTATGTCTGGCGAAAACCAAACACTGCATTCCACAGTAAGAAGCTCATACCAGCGGTCAAGCATGGTGGTGGTAGTTGAATGGTTTGGGGATGCTATACTACCTCAGGACCTGGACCACTTGCCTTAATAGGAGGAACCATTTCTGCTCTGTATCAGAGAATTCTACAGGTGAATGTCAGGCCATCCGTCTGTGAGCTGAATCTGAAGCACAGCTGGGTCATGCAGCAAGACAATTATCCAAAACACACAATCACAATCAAGTCTTTAATCAGGTTACAGACCAGATAACTAGGCCTAAGACCCCTCGACTTAGTGAGTGCACCAATATTAGCAAGCTAGTTAATGGTTTCATAACAACATGGCCCACTCTCCTGTTTTTTCACACAGTTTGACCCTTTCAGTATAGGTCAATGGGATTGGGAGATACCAGGGCCTGTGGTCTGTGACTTCTTCTCTCAGCCCCCCCATCTCTCTCTTCTTCCTCTCTCATATTCTCTCTTCCTCTCTCTAGCTCTTTCGTCCCCCCTTTCTCTCTTTTCTTCCTCTCTCTCTCTTTCTCTCTCCACTTCCTGTCGGACTCTGTAAGGTCACTGTAAGCCCCCAGCCCCCATGGGGAGGTGTTGGGTCGATATGAAGCAGGCGAGCAAGAGAGGAAAGAAGTAGGGATGGAGAGGAGAAAGGAGAGAGAGCGAGGGAGGAAGAGAGAGAGAGAGAGAGAGAGAGAGAGACATGGTGAAACAGCTGAGTCCAGTGTTCTACTCTCTTTATTCCTGATGACTCCCAGATGTTTCAACAAACTCCACTGACACTCTCTTGCTCTCTGGCCCTGGATAGGCTTGCAGTACCATTCTCAGGACATGTCCTCTTATTTCATCAGATATTCCCTCCCCATCCCTGTTTCCCCTGCCTCTCTTTCCCTCTTTCATCCTCTCGATAATATCCCTTGGATGACAGGCATGCTTTTGTATTTTGAAATTCTTGTGGACTTTTATACATTCTGAAAGCTTGAACAGAAGAGATGGATGCCATGGACAGTGTGTTATTTTTTTCTCTCACAGCGTTGAGGCAGACACCAGTACCGGATCATGCTCTACTGGGAATGTGTAGTGACTGGGCTGTGCTGGTGTGAGTCTGCGTTGTGTGTCATACAGTTCTCTACTCTGTGTGTATGATGGGGTTTAGTTAAGCATACTGTATTTTTCCCCTGGAGGAACAACAGGAGGTGAAGAGGAGATGATGGAACTTATTTTGACCCCGTCACAGCTCTCTTCGGGGACCGATTCCATGTAAATGAAGTCAACTTCTCTGCAGACTCCCGGGGATTGAGTACAATTACCAAAATGCGCGTATCCACACACGCACACACCGACACACAAAGACTTCACATTCTGAGGTAGCTTGTTAATATTGAAGAACACAGTAAAAGTGCCCGGGCTTTGTTTTTTGTCAACCAACCTAAAAATAAAATCTCTCCACTATTTCTAGTTGTAGTTGTTTTTTGGGAGCCGTATCACTAGGTACCGCCTGGTTAACATTTTCTCATAAACCCGCTCTGGTGAGGAATGTTTATTGCTCTGTTTCCACTGTATTGTCCAGGAGCCATTTCACAGAGCAGAAAGAGTGTTTGTCAGTACTGAGGGAGTGAGTGGGACTATAATTGTTTTCATTTTGGTAGAGGTACGGCTGTAATGCTTCAGACAGTAAAAACTCTTCTTTCCTCTCTTTTTAACAGTGGCTACAGTTTCTGGCTCACAGCAAAATCACAAATCTGCTTTTATGAGCCTGGGGGCCTCCCGGTTTCACAGCCCTGCTCTGGAAAGCAGAGTGCACTGCCAAATGATTAGTTGGAGGGATTGAGATCTTGGAGGGATCGAGGTGGTGTGTGTATGCATGTGCGTGTGTGTTCCTTAACCGGCATCATTATTCAAACCCCATGATGAGACCTTAAGTGGATACATAAAACCAGTCAATGTGGGTCAGAACTCATCTACTGCTCTTTTCAATTAGACAGTTAAGTATGCTGTCAGAGCCAGTTGGCCCAGACCTGAGGTCATTGTCTTCTGAACGCTGTGTGTTTTTTTTACATTCTCCACAGTCAGAAATATGCTCGGTCCCCTCATGTTACTGTTGTTGTTCTTCTGCACCATAACATGACAGTAATATGGGAAAGCAAGATGGTGGCTACCATCCCACATGAATAAACACTACAGTACACTATATAATACTACAGTACTTACTATAGAATTCTATAGTAAACTATAGTATAATTTAGAATACTATGCTACACACGGTAGTATCCCTCGATCATAGTACTTTCTGTAGAATGGAATGTTGTAGTATATTGTAGTAAGTTCTACAGTATTATCCAGATGACAAAAAACACTGTAGAAAATACTACAGTATTGTCCAGAAAACCAAACACTTCTCTAACTTTAGGAAATACTACAGCATTTCATTAGCATATACCCTTCCCATTCCCCTCCCCCATATTGCAATTTTTGCCACCAATAAGTGAGAAACCAATTATAGACCCTATATCCAGCCATACCTACCTACAGGTTATACATTTGCTATTTTAGAATTTCTCCAGTAGATTTTCTGAAGGAGAAATCCTCCACTTCTAGGTCAAAGATAATAAAACAAAAACACTACAGTAAAGTCTGCAAAAACACTACATTGACTACTGTAGGTTTATGCCATAGTTTAATATAATTTTTTTTTTCATGTGGGATGCAGCTGCACTCATCAAGCAAAAGACACACACGGACCATTTTGGACTAAGTGACTGACTGATTGACTTACTGACTGACTTACTGTCTGTTTGACTGACTGACTGACTCTCAATACACTCCAATTCTTTCTCAATGTCCCATCACACAATGCAACTCTGGCATAACATAACACACAAAAACCACCTACTCAACATCCATCAGGATTATATTAGAAGCTCAATGATAACCCCATTACCCATGGATAGAGCTACTTACAGCCTCACATTTGGATATTCTCAATATAGTGCTCTGGTGCTACCCTGTATGAATCCTGTCCACACACCCTTTCCCATTAGATGAGCTCTTACAGATCCAGAATAATCCCTATAACTCCTGGGGACTTAGTTTGGTGAACACTGCTGGGTCCATCCCATTACGAATCAAGGAAATTTGATCTGTTCCACCTGGTTCTGGCAGGGTCTGTGCCCCAAATGACACCCTATTCCCCACGTACTGCACTACTTTTGACCAGATCCCTATGGGCCCTGGTCTGAAGACGTGTGCTATATAGGGAATGGAGTGCCATTTTGGTGGCATCCAGAGACAGTGTTATGGGTAGAGTGTGGCAGTAATGGCTGTGCCACAGATTAGCTCGATAAGGATGATGAGTAAATGGACCAGGCTTTTCCTGTGCTCCTGCCCGCTGTGCCGTGTGTGTGTGTGTGAGTGTGTGTTTGTGCGTCAGAGTGGGGTGGTATTTTGGGACAGGGTATGGTGTCTCTTCCAGCTGTGTCCTTGTAGTATTTATCGTACTCCAAAACGACCTCATCCACCTCCCCCTCGATTCCCATCTCCTTCTCTTCTTCACCCTCCCTGACTTCTCCTCCTCTTCCTCCTTTTCTCCATCACACCTGCACCTCTCCATAGCCGCGGGAAGTAGGGGGGATGAGGGTGCACCCCCTAAAAAAATTGTTTACGCAATGTGTATGTGTAAATATATATGTGTGTATATATATATATAAAAGAGAGAAACTCTTTATTTTTACTTTTTTCTACACTGTAGAATAATACTGAAAACATCAAAACTATGAAATAACACATATGGAATCATGTAGTAACCAAAAAAGTGTTAAACAAATCAAAATATATGTTATATTTGAGATTCGTAGCCACCCTTTGCCTTGATGACAGCTTTGCAAACTCTTGGCATTCTCTCAACCAGCTTCATGAGGCAGTCACCTGCAATGAAGGATTTAAAAAAAAATGAATTAAAAATAAATAACAGAAATACCTTATTCACATAAGTATTCAGATACAGTGAGACCTGAAATTGAGCTCAGGCGCATCCTGTTTCCACTGATAATCCTTGAGATATTTTTACAACTTGATTGGAGTCCACCTGTTGTAGATTCAATTGACTGGACATGATTTTGAAAGGCACGCACCTCTCTATATAAGATCCCGCAGTTGACAGTGCATGTCAGGGCAAAAACCATGAGGTCGAAGGAATTGTCCGTAGAGCTCTGAGCTTTATGTCGAAGTACAGATCTGGGGAAGGGTACCAAAGAATGCAGCATTGAAGCTCCCCAAGAACATAGTGGCCTACATCATTCTTAAATGGAAGAAGATTGGAACCACCAAGACTCATCCTAGAACTGGCTGCCCAGCAATCGGGGGAGAAGGGCTTTGTTCAGGGAGGTGACTAAGAACCCAATTGTCACTCTGACAGAGTGAGTCTGCAGAGAGTTCCTCGGTGAAGCATCTCTGCAGCACTCAACCAATCGGGCCTTTATGGTAGAGTGCCAGACGGACGCTACTCCTCAGTAAAAGGCACATTACAGCCCACTTGCAGTTTGCCAAAAGGCACCTAAACTCTCTCAAACCATGAGAAACAAAATGCTTTGGTCTGATGAAACCACAATTGAACTCTTTGGAGTTCCTGAAAGCCAAGCGTCATGTCTGGAGGAAATCTGGCACCATCCCTACAGTGAAGCATGGTGGTGGAAGCATCATGCTGTGGGGATGTTTTTCAGCGGCAGGGACTGGGAGATCGAGGGAAAGATGAACAGAGCAAAGTACAGAGAGATCCTTGATGAAAATCTGCTCCAGAGCCTTCAGGACCTCAGACTTGGGCGAAGGTTCACTTTCCAACAGAACAGCGACCCTAAGTACACAGCCAACACAACTAGGAGTGGCTTCGGGACAAGTCTCTGAATGTCCTTGAGTGGCCCAGCCAGAGCCCGGACTTGAACCCATTTGAACCCGATCTCTGGAGAGATCTGAAAATAGCTGTGCAGCAATGCTCCCTATCCAACCTGACAGAGCTTGAGAGGATCTGCAGAGAAGAATGGAAGAAACTCCACAAATACAGGTGTGCCTAGCTTGTAGTGTCATACCCAGGAAGACTTGATGCTAAAATCGCTGCCAAAGCTGCTTCCAAATGTGTGTAGGTTGATGAAGGAAAAAACGATTTAATCAATTTTAGAATAAGGCCCTAGTGAAATGTGGAAAAAGTCAAGGGGTCTGAATAGTTTCTGAAGGCACTAGATTTTTATAAATAAGAAAACTTTACTTGTCCTGTGTTAGCTGACCGATAAACAAAATAATTATGCCCCCCCCTCTACCCACAGCGATCAAATCGCAGCACCTCTCTCTTCAGACCACCTAATATTTCTCCTTCCTCCACCACTTCCTCTTCATCTTCGTCCTCCTTCGCTCTCATGATTTAGATAAATGCTGCAGGTCCTCCATCAAAAAATGATCTCTGGATTTCAGCGTGTGGAGGGCTCTGCTCATGAGATGGGTGTTGAAATTGTTTACTTGTGTGACTGTGATCCCTCCAGTGAAAATTATTTCTGTTGACAGAGGAGAAGAGAGTCAGTCACACGCAAGCAATGTTGCATTTCAACGTGACACAGAGACCGTGTGGTTATATTTAGAAGACATTATGAATAATATACAGATAGACATTTAACCCTAGGATGCATAGTAAACATGGCGCCCAAAGAATGCATTTGCCGGGTCAAAATGACCCAATAATGTAATATCTGTGTTTTATTTATAATGGTCTAAAATATTAGCAATTTTGTGAAACACAATTATTTTGAGTAATGATTTGGATAATTATTTTATTGTTTGAAATGTTTTTAGTTGCTCCTCAACAGTTTGATACACATATTATGGAAATTCATAATGGCTATTGAAAATATTAGCATATTTTTCTTATAATCAAAGTTTCACATTAAACCTTTTAGTGTGAAGAACAAAATAAAACCACCTTAAGCATGTTTTATAATATTTCAAAACATTTATTTGAAAATCACCCAGGACAGATTTAGCCCAGAGAGCCCACATCAAAGACAGAGCACTACTACATACCCTTACCGCAGTGTATAGGACTCTGTATGCTGTGGGACCTACTGATAGGACTCTCCCGCCTGTGCTGAATGCTTTCAAAGAAGGCACCCAGGGAAATAGGGGAAGGGTGGAGGGGAGGGAAGGAGGGTCTTTATCTTGGCCAGGTCACAGTTGTAAATGATAACTTGTTCTCAACTGGACTACCTGGTTAAATAAAGGTTAAATAAAAAAATAAATATAAAATAAAAGGGAGAGAAGTGTGTGGACCAGAGGAGGCTGGTTTGAGGAGCTATTGGAGGACGGGCTCATTGTAATGGCTGGAATGGAACAAATGAAACAGTATCCAAAAGCATCAAACATATGGAAACCCCATGTTTGACTCCGTTCCATTAATTCCATTCCAGTCATTACAATGAGCCCATCCTCCAATAGCTCCTTCCACCAACACAAGATGTGTGGCAGAGTGCGGCTGTGTGTACGCGCGTGTGTGTGTCCGTGCGCGTGTGTGTGTCCATGCATGCATTAGTGCATTTGTGTCTGCATGCCTCTGTATGTATAAGGCTGGGTAAGGTCTGTCAGGGACAGGAGGAGAGAGGGGAGGTGAGAGAACAGCTCTGTCAGCAGAGCTGTGATGTCTGGGGAATATGCTCCCTTTCAATAATGATGAGTGTCAAAGACAGCCGTTTACTGTCCTCTGCTCTGCCTGCCTCTCTTCGCCTCTCTTCCCATCCACATACGGGTGCTACTGCCTGGGGGCTACACTGACCTAATAACAAGAGCCAGGAGGAATCTGCATTCCTTTTTTTGTGTGTGTGTGCGCATTGTGATGCATGCTCTCTGTGTGTTCTACGAATGCAAGAACAACATTGTTTTAAACATGAATGGTGAATTGCAGTCAACTAATAGATTTAATCAAATCAAAATAACATTATGTTTGTCACATGCGCTAAATACAACAAGCCCTAAACTTACAAGCCCTTAACCAACAATGCAGTTTTAAGAAAAAAATACCTAAAAAATCAATAAAAGTAACAGGTAGTTAAAGAGCAGCAGTAAAATAACAGTACATAGGATAATTACAGGGGGTACCGGTCCAGAGTCAATGTGCGGTCCAGAGTCAATGTGCGGGGGCACCAGTTAGTCGAGGTAATGGAGGTAATATGTACATGGTAGGTACAGTGCCTTGCGAAAGTATTCGGCCCCCTTGAACTTTGCGACCTTTTGCCACATTTCAGGCTTCAAACATAAAGATATAAAACTGCATTTTTTTGTGAAGAATCAACAACAAGTGGGACACAATCATGAAGTGGAACGACATTTATTGGATATTTCAAACTTTTTTAACAAATCAAAAACTGAAAAATTGGGCGTGCAAAATTATTCAGCCCCTTTACTTTCAGTGCAGAAAACTCTCTCCAGAAGTTCAGTGAGGATATCTGAATGATCCAATGTTGACCTAAATGACTAATGATGATAAATACAATCCACCTGTGTGTAATCAAGTCTCCGTATAAATGCACCTGCACTGTGATAGTCTCAGAGGTCCGTTAAAAGCGCAGAGAGCATCATGAAGAACAAGGAACACACCAGGCAGGTCCGAGATACTGTTGTGAAGAAGTTTAAAGCCAGATTTGGATACAAAAAGATTTCCCAAGCTTTAAACATCCCAAGGAGCACTGTGCAAGCGATAATATTGAAATGGAAGGAGTATCAGACCACTGCAAATCTACCAAGACCTGGCCGTCCCTCTAAACTTTCAGCTCATACAAGGAGAAGACTGATCAGAGATGCAGCCAAGAGGCCCATGATCACTCTGGATGAACTGCAGAGATCTACAGCTGAGGTGGGAGACTCTGTCCATAGGACAACAATCAGTCAGTCGTATATTGCACAAATCTGGCCTTTATGGAAGAGTGGCAAGAAGAAAGCCATTTCTTAAAGATATCCATAAAAAGTGTTGTTTAAAGTTTGCCACAAGCCACCTGGGAGACACACCAAACATGTGGAAGAAGGTGCTCTGGTCAGATGAAACCAAAAGTTAACTTTTTGGCAACAATGCAAAACGTTATGTTTGGCGTAAAAGCAACACAGCTGAACACACCATCCCCACTGTCAAACATGGTGGTGGCAGCATCATGGTTTGGGCCTGCTTTTCTTCAGCAGGGACAGGGAAGATGGTTAAAATTGATGGGAAGATGGATGGAGCCAATTTCAGGACCATTCTGGAAGAAAACCTGATGGAGTCTGCAAAAGACCTGAGACTGGGACGGAGATTTGTCTTCCAACAAGACAATGATCCAAAACATAAAGCAAAATCTACAATGGAATGGTTCAAAAATAAACATATCCAGGTGTTAGAATGGCCAAGTCAAAGTCCAGACCTGAATCCAATCGAGAATCTGTGGAAAGAACTGAAAACTGCTGTTCACAAATGCTCTCCATCCAACCTCACTGAGCTCGAGCTGTTTTGCAAGGAGGAATGGGAAAAAATGTCAGTCTCTCGATGTGCAAAACTGATAGAGACATACCCCAAGCGACTTACAGCTGTAATCGCAGCAAAAGGTGGCGCTACAAAGTAATAACTTAAGGGTGCTGAATAATTTTGCACGCCCAATTTTTCAGTTTTTGATTTGTTAAAAAAGTTTGAAATATCCAATAAATGTCGTTCCACTTCATGATTGTGTCCCACTTGTTGTTGATTCTTCACAAAAAAATACAGTTTTATATCTTTATGTTTGAAGCCTAAAATGTGGCAAAAGGTTGCAAAGTTCAAGGGGGCCGAATACTTTCGCAAGGCACTGTAGGTAGAGTTAAAGTGACTATGCATAGATAATAAACAGAGAGTAGCACCACCGTAAAATAAGGGGGGGGGGGGGCAATACAAATAGTCTGGGTAGCCATTTGATTAGATGTTCAGGAGTCTTATGGCTTGGGGGTCGAATCTGTTTAGAAGCATCTTGGACCTAGACTTGGCGCTCTGGGACTGCTTGCCCGTGCGGTAGCAGGGAGAACAGTCTGTGACTAGGGTGGCAGGATTCTTAGACAATGTTTAGGACCTTCCTCTGACACCCCCTGGTATAGAGGTCCTAGATGGCAGGAAGCTTGGCCCCAGTGATGTACTGGGCCGTACGCACTACCCTATGTACTGCCTTGCGGTCGGAGGCCGAGCAGTTGCTATACCAGGCAGTGATGCAACCAGTCAGGATGCTCTCGATGGTGCAGCTGTAGAACCGTTTGAGGGTCTGAGGACCCATGACAAATCTTGTCAGTCTCCAGAGGGGGAATAGGTTTTGTCATGCCCTCTTCACGGCTGTCTTGGTGTGCTTGGACCATGTTAGGAACTTGAAGCTCTCAACCTGCTCCACTGCAGCCCCGTCGATGAGAATGGGTCACGCTCGGTCCTCCTTTTCCTGTTGTCCACGCTCATCTCCTTTGTCTTAAATCACGTTGAGGGAGAGGTTGTTGTCCTGGCACAACACAGTCAGGTCTCTGACCTCCTCCCTATAGGTTGTCTTGTCGTTGTCGGTGATCAGGCCTACCACTGTTGTGTCATCTGCAAAATTAATGATGGTGTTGGAGTCGTGCCTGGCCATGCAGTCATGGGTAAACAGAGAGTACAGGAGGGGGCTGAGCATGCACCCCTGAGGGGCCCATGTGTTGTTACCTACCCTTACCACCTGGAGGCAGCCCGTCAGGAAGTACAGGATCCAGTTGCAGAGGGAGGTGTTTAGTCCCAGGGTCCTTAGCTTAGTGATGAGCTTTGAGGGCACTATGGTGTTGAACGCTGAGCTGTAGTCAATGAATAGTGTTCTCACATAGGTGTTCCTTTTGTCCATTTGGGAAAGGGCAGTGTGGAGTGCAATAGAGATGGACTCATCTGTGGATCTGTTGGGCGGTATGCAAATGTAGGTGGGTCTAGGGTTTATGGGATAATGGTATTGATGTGAGCCATGACCAGCCTTTCGAAGTGCTTCAGATGTGAGTGCTATGGGTCGGTAGTCATTTAGGCAGGTTATATAGTGTTCTTGGGCACAGGGAGTATGGTGGTCTGTTTGAAACATGTTGGTATTACAGACTCAGACAGTGAGAGGTTGAAAATGTCAGTGTCAGAAGACACTTGCCAGTTGGTCAGCGCATGCTCGGAGTACACGTCCTGGTAATCCGTCTGGCCCTGCGGTCTTGTGAATGTTGACCTGTTTAAAGTTCTTACTCACATCGGCTTCTGAGAGCATGATCACACAGTCTTCCGGAACAGCTGATGCTCTCATGCATGCTTCGGTGTTAAGTAATTTAGCTCGTCTGGTAGGCTCGTGTCACTGGGCAGCTCGCGGCTGTGCTTCCCTTCGTAGTCTGTAATAGTTTGCAAGCCCTGCCACATCCAACGAGCTTCAGAGCCGGTGTAGTATGATTCAATCTGAGTTATGTATTGACGCTTTGCCTTTTTGATGGTTCGTTGGAGGGCATAGCAGGATTTCTTATTAGCTCCGGCAGCTCTACCCTTTAGCTCAGTGCAGATGTTGCCTGGAATCCATCGCTTCTGGTTGGGATATCTACGTACGGTCACTGTTGGGATGACATCATCGATGCACTTATTGATGAAGCCAGTGACTGATGTGACTGATGTGGTGTACTCCTCAATGCCATCGGAAGAATCCCAGAACATATTCCAGTCTGTACTAGCAAAACAGTCCTGTAGCTTAGCATCTGCTTCATCTGACCACTTTCTTTTTGACTGAGTCACTGGTGCTTCCTGCTTTAGTTTTTGTTTGTTAGCAGGAATCAGGAAGGTAGAATTATGGTCAGATTTGCTGAATGGATGGCGAGGGAGAGTATCTGTGTGTGAAGTAAAGGTGGACTAGAGTTTTTTTCCCCCTCTGGTTGCACATTTAACATGCTGGTAGAAATGAGGTAAAACGGATTTAATTTTCCCTGCATTAAAGTCCCATGCCACTAGGAGTTCCGCCTCTGGATGAGCATTTTCCTGTTTACTTATGGCCGTACACAGTTCATTGAGTGCAGTCTAAGTGCCATCAACAGTTTGTGGTGGTACAGTATGTAGACAGCTACAAAAAAATACAGATGAAAACTCACTTGGTAAATAATGTGGTCTACAGCTTGTCATGAGATTACCACAGGTGAGCAAAACCTAGAGACTTCCCAAATAGGTCCACAGACGATGCAATCTCAACCACACTGCACACTGCCCTAACCCATCTGGACAAGAGGAATACCTATGTGAGAATGCTGTTCATCGACTACAGCTCGGCATTCAACACCATAGTACCCTCCAAGCTCGTCATCAAGCTCGAGACCCTGGGTCTCGACCCCGCCCTGTGCAACTGGGTACTGGACTTTCTGACGGGCCGCCCCCAGGTGGTGAGGGTAGGCAACAACATCTCCTCCCCGCTGATCCTCAACACTGGGGCCCCACAAGGTTGCGTTCTGAGCCCTCTCCTGTACTCCCTGTTCACCCACGACTGCGTGGCCACGCACGCCTCCAACTCAATCATCAAGTTTGCGGACGACACAACAGTGGTAGGCTTGATTACCAACAACGATGAGACGGCCTACAGGGAGGAGGTGAGGGCCCTCGGAGTGTGGTGTCAGGAAAACAACCTCACACTCAACGTCAACAAAACTAAGGAGATGATTGTGGACTTCAGGAAACAGCAGAGGGAACACCCCCCTATCCACATCGATGGAACAGTAGTGGAGAGGGTAGCAAGTTTTAAGTTCCTCGGCATACACATCACAGACAAACTGAATTGGTCCACTCACACAGACAGCATCGTGAAGAAGGCGCAGCAGCGCCTCTTCAACCTCAAGAGGCTGAAGAAATTCGGCTTGTCACCAAAAGCACTCACAAACTTCTACAGATGCACAATCGAGAGCATCCTGGCGGGCTGTATCACCGCCTGGTATGGCAACTGCACCGCCCTCAACCGTAAGGCTCTCCAGAGGGTAGTGAGGTCTGCACAACGCATCACCGGGGGCAAACTACCTGCCCTCCAGGACACCTACACCACCCGATGTCACAGGAAGGCCATAAAGATCATCAAGGACATCAACCACCCGAGCCACTGCCTGTTCACCCCGCTATCATCCAGAAGGCGAGGTCAGTACAGGTGCATCAAAGCTGGGACCGAGAGACTGAAAAACAGCTTCTATCTCAAGGCCATCAGACTGTTAAACAGCCACCACTAACACTGAGTGGCTGCTGCCAACACACTGACACTGACTCAACTCCAGCCACTTTAATAATGGGAATTGATGGGAAATGATGTAAATATATCACTAGCCACTTTAAACAATGCTACCTTATATAAATGTTACTTACCCTACATTATTCATCTCATACGCATACGTATATACTGTACTCTATATCATCGACGGTATCCTTATGTAATACATGTATCACTAGCCACTTTATACTATACTATGCCACTTTGTTTACATACTCATCTCATTTGTACATACTGTACCCGATACCATCTACTGTATCTTGCCTATGCTGCTCTGTACCATCACTCATTCATATATCCTTATGTACATATTCTTTATCCCCTTACACTGTGTACAAGACAGTAGTTTTGGAATTGTTAGTTAGATTACTTGTTATTACTGCATTGTCGGAACTAGAAGCACAAGCATTTCGCTACACTCGCATTAACATCTGCTAACCATGTGTATGTGACAAATAAAATTTGATTTGATTTGATTTGATTTGATATTTCGTGCACCAGCTGTTTACAAATATACATAGACCGCAACCACTTGTCGTACCAGAGGCCGCTGTTCTATCCTGCCGAAAAAGCTTCAAACTCGCCAGCTGTATGTTATTCATGTCGTCGTTCAGCCACTCCTCGGTGAAACAGAATTTATTACAGCTTTGACTGTTCCGTTGGTAGGATATACATGATCGTAGTTTGTCTTTTTTATTATAGATTGATTGTACGTTTGCTAATAGGACCAATGGTAATGGTAGATTACCCTCTCGGTGACGTATCCTCACAAGACACCCGGATCTTCATCCACGATACCGCCATCTCTTTCTCCTGCGAGTTATGGGAATGAGGGCCTTGTTGGGCTTCTGAAGTAAATCCTTCCAGTCCTACTCGTTGAAGATATCAATCAGTTGTTTAGCCATTTATCATAATTGGAACATACTGAGTGAATTACAGGGTTTAAACTAAGTCCAAATCTATAGCTAATTAATTAGCTTGTAATATTGTTGCTCACTCTCCCTCCACTATCACTGTTTGGCCCAAAGCTTTCCGATTCTATTCTAGTGAAGCTGGGAGTACTGGTGCTGGATGACTTTGTGTCTTTAGCAGCTTTGATTAGTGCCATGTTTCATTGGCCTGTAGTGTTTTATATGGTTCTCAGAGTGATCACTGTACATAGAGAGGTGATAGATGGCAGGTGCAGAGAGAGAGGTGCTCTGTGGGAACCAAATTAACACTGTTTTGAGACTGAGAGCTTTATGACTGTGTTGCTGGAAGGTGATGAGCTGGGTTTGATGTTTATCAAGCCTGGCACAGTTATATTGACTCGTTTGATTTTTCTCTCTCTCGCTCTCTATCTCTTGCTCGCTCACTCTCTTCCGCACTCTCTCTTGTTGACTCCCCCTTTCTCCCTCTCGTTCTCTCTCTTCCTCGTGCTCGCTCTCGCGCTAGCTCTCGCTTGCTCTCTCTCTCTCGCTCTCTTGCTTTCCTCTCTCTCTCTCTCTCTCTCTCTCCCTCTCTCTCTTCCTCATTCTTTTGTTGTTTCTCTCTCTCCCTCTCTCTCTCTCCTTCTCTTGTCTCTCTCTCTCCCTCTCTAGTCTCATATCTCTCTCCCTCTCGCTCTCTCTCTCTTGCTCTTTCTCGCTCTCTCTATCTTGCTTTTTCTCTCTCTCGCTCTCTTCCTAATTATTTTGTTGTCTCCCTCTTTCTCTCTCCCTCTCTTCTTCTCTTGTCTCTCTCTTTCCATCTCTAATCTCTTATCTCTCCCTCTCACTCTCTCACACTCTCTCTCTCTCTCTCTCTCTCTCTCTCTCGCTCACTCTCTCTCTCTCGCTCACTCTCTTTCTCACTCTCTCTTGTTGTGTCCCTCTTTCTTCCTCTCTCCCCCTCTCTCTCTCTTTCTCCTTTTGTATCTCTCTCTCTCTTTCTTGTCTCTCCCTCTCCCCCTCTCTCCTATTCCCACTCTCTGCTCAGTAAAGGTGTTGTATGGGCCTCCAGGTATAGTCCCTTCCTGCAGGTAGAAACTCCTCTCTGAGCTGATTCATACAAGGACTCTGAGTTTTGCCAGTTCATTAACCTAATCAAACTCTTTGCCTCAGAGCCAATCCCAGCCCTGTAGAGTGTTGTGTATGTCTAGAGGTTAATGAGTACCCTGGGTGGACAGGCTGTCTGCTAGGTATGAAGTATTTACGGCTTCATAAGAGCCTGTAAATGTCCTGGGGGCTGTTATAAACTTTATCAACTCATTACTACTGCTATCCAGACCAGAGACTGGACTTTCTCACAGTGCTGGACTATACAGTGCATTACGTTTGGCCAGAGTAGGAGTATCAACCCCTACAAACTTGTACATTTAATTATAATTAATCATATCTAAATAATAATTCACATTTCCTGTTGCTGCAGGACTATTCTCCTGCTTTAGAAAACTTTCTCAAATTAAGATCTTAGGTTATAGGATGCCATTTCAAACACCCCATTTGAAGATTACTGAGGTAGTAAACGGGGCTATTTCTTTTGGGAAATGCAGGTGATGTGATTTAGAGTGTGTTGTATATGTGTCACCAAACAGCCTGGTTTCATATACTTGCCATGACATAGTAAACGTACATCTGGGACACTAATGAATATGATACATTACGTTTGGTAGGGTTGCATAAGGCAGATGGTTACTTTAGGCAAAAACAAAAGTGTGCAGTTGGTCAGGGTGGATGGGTGTGTGCATAATGTGAATGTCTAGCAACCCAAAGGTTGTGAGTTCTAATCTCATCACGGACAACTATAGCATTTTTGTTAATTAGCAACTTTTCAACTACTTACTACTTTTTATCTACTTTACAATGTTAGCATGTTAGCTAACCATTCCCAAGACGCAGGCCTCCTAATTGTCCCTAGAATTTCTAAGCAAACAGCTGGAGGCAGGGCTTTCTCCTATAGAGCTCCATTTTTATGGAATGGTCTGCCTACCCATGTAAGAGACGCAAACTCGGTCTCAACCTTTAAGTCTTTACTGAAGACTCATCTCTTCAGTGGGTCATATGATTGAGTGTAGTCTGGCCCAGGAGTGGGAAGGTGAACGGAAAGGCTCTGGAGCAACGAACCGCCCTTGCTGTCTCTGCCTGGCCGGTTCCCCTCTTTCCACTGGGATACTCTGCCTCTAACCCTATTACAGGGGCTGAGTCCCTGCCTTACTGGGGCTCTTTCATACCGTCCCTAGGAGGGGTGCGTCACTTGAGTGGGTTGAGTCACTGATGTGATCTTCCTGTCTGGGTTGCCCCCCCCCCCCCCCCCCATTGGGTTGTGCCGTGGCGGAGATCTTTGTGGGCTATACTCGGCCTTGTCTCAGGATGGTAAGTTGGTGGTTGAAGATATCCCTCTAGTGGTGTGGGGGCTGTGCTTTGGCAAAGTGGGTGGGGTTATATCCTTCCTGTTTGGCCCTGTCCGGGGGTGTCCTCGGATGGGGCCACAGTGTCTCCTGACCCCTCCTATCTCAGCCTCCAGTATTTATGCTGCAGTAGTTTATGTGTCGGGGGGCTAGGGTCAGTTTGTTATATCTGGAGTACTTCTCCTGTCCTATTCGGTGTCCTGTGTGAATTTAAGTGTGCTCTCTCTAATTCTCTCTTTCTCTCTTTCTTTCTCTCTCTCAGAGGACCGGAGCCCTAGGACCATGCCTCAGGACTACCTGACATGATGACTCCTTGCTGTCCCCAGTCCACCTGGCCGTGCTGCTGCTCCAGTTTCAACTGTTCTGCCTTATTATTATTGGACCATGCTGGTCATTTATGAACATTTGAACATCTTGGCCATGTTCTGTTATAATCTCCACCCGGCACAGCCAGAAGAGGACTGGCCACCCCACATAGCCTGGTTCCTCTCTAGGTTTCTTCCTAGGTTTTGGCCTTTCTAGGGAGTTTTTCCTAGCCACCGTGCTTCTACACCTGCATTGCTTGCTGTTTGGGATTTTAGGCTGGGTTTCTGTACAGCACTTTGAGATATCAGCTGATGTACGAAGGGCTATAGAAATAAATTTGAATTGAATTGAAAATTGAATTCCCCTAACCCTAACATTAACCCTTTTAGTTAACCCTTCCCCTAATCCTAACCCTAATCTTAACCTTTTAACCTAACTCCAAAATGTTACCTTAACCCCTAGCCTAGCTAACGTTAGCCACCTAGCTAGAATTCTTAACATATCATACGTTTTGCAAATCCTGAAATAAACTATGTTTAGCAAATTCGTAACATATTGTCTGTTTTGCAAATTCGTAACATAATACAGATTATAGTTCGTAACATATCATACGAAATGGGTCATGGACATCCACAAATGAATACATACCATAACATATCATACTAAGGGCATCTTGGATTCACATACAGAATCATTTGAAATGCTGTGAGACCAGGTTGCACCAAAAAAAAAATCAAGTGCTAAGGGACACAATAGGTCACCAGTATTCAAAAAGAATCTCAGAGTAAGTTTGCTGATCTAGGATCAGATCACCCCACTCCAAATCATCTTATTAATTACGATCTAAAATGAAAAAAACAATCCTAGATCAGCATGCCCAGTTTTTGAGTAGTTTTTACTCTAGAGTCACATTAACATGAAATAGCTGTTTAAATTGGCCAGCTCTAGGGTCAGCCAATCACAACTGTGATCACTTCTCATTAGCTCAAACATAGATTAATGAGGACATCACCTAATTAATTGGGGATCTGCCAGCTCCATGTGAAACTGAATCTGCCTAAAATTGTGAAATATAGAATATATCCGCACCCCAGAAATCAAACTGGCAATAAGTACTGCCAATTACAGGATGTGTGAGGTGTCCATGTTTGGTTATTGTCATGAGAAGCCATTGAGATGCTTGGTCAAAACATTGTATGACAAATGTCTCTCCAGACCCTTATGGTAGGTGTCCACAAGTGGCACCTCAGCTGAGATGATATGGGGTGTTTTTGACTTCATAGAATGTCTGTCTGTTTAGGCTCAGGGGCATGTTGAAATTCCAATTCAATACATGGAATTCAACACTCTTTAGTTATTGAATTTTCAATTAATTTCCTGAATTGACAATAGAACTCCACTTGAAGTCATTTAGCAGACTCTTATCCAGAGCAACTTACAGTAGTGAGTGCCTACATTTTCGTACTGATCCCCCATGGGAATCAAACGAACAATCCTGGCATTGCAAGCACCATGCTCTACCAACTGAGCCACATTGTAAAGTGAGTGTGTTTGTCTGTTTGTATCAGGCCCTTTAGCAGCCAGATCTGTGTCTGCAGCTGACATCTCTGTCCCAGTCCCATTCCCAGACGTCTCCCTGTGGACAAGACCATTAACGGCCTGAGGGAATGTCTGTAGTGTTTCTATCTGTCCCAAACCGTCAATCTTCATGTCAACTGATAATGACATCACCAGAGCTAGACAACCCTGACATTTCTGGACCTTCTCTTACTGATCCTGGCTGGGGCTGGGACTGACTGTGGAAAAAACACCCTGGCTGGCTGTTGATGGGAAAGGAACGGAAACGTTGAACATGTCCTCTGTTCAGCGGAAATGGGACCAGTTCAAAGCTTGTGTTCTTCCAAACTTTCTCAAGACACATTGAGACAATCGTCCTGGACTGAAACTCCTTTATAACTACAATTTGCTGCTTATTTTGACAACATACAGCACATCTATCTTGGCTGTTTGCTGTGATTCCCACACCAGGACGTTACGATGGCTCAGGTATTCACTCTTATATTCACAAAGTAAAAAACAACACAAGTTTATACTTTCCTAAAGGGTGAAATTGTCACGCCACCTCCCGCTCCTCCCCCCTGACACTCAAGGGTGCCAGACTGCCCTGCATTATGCACTTCTGCCACCATCATTACGCACACCTGCCTTCCCCCGTCACACGCATCAGCCATTATTGGACTCACCTGGACTCGATCACCTCTGTCATTACCTCCCCTATATCTGTCTGTTCCCCGCTTCAGCATTGATTGTTATATGTCCTTGTATAGCCGTGTGCTGACGCTCTTCCTGTCTTATTTCATGTCTGTTCCTGTCTTATTTCATGTCTGTTCCTGATTAAATGTTTGACTCCCCGTACCTGCTTCTCTACTCCAGCGTCGGTCCTTACAGAAATGGCATACTGAGCGTTGAAACGACAATCTCTTCTTCATTCAGTCAAATATTGTTATTTTTTATCATATTCTATTTGATATTGCATGGATGAAAGACCCATATATCTGATGTCAGGATATTTTGCTGGGTTGCTCTTTTGTCATATGCTGTTTTGTTATGGAACTTGGATCTGAATTTGATGTAATCCCTCCACAGAAGTGGCAACTTTAAAAGTAATATAAATCTATCTAGTGCACTCTGAACTTATGATGTTGATAGTCAACATGCAGTGGTTCCTAACCTGCCATTAGAGAGAGCGATAATCTTCCTAAATCCTCTTAGCTAAAGATCAAGAACATAACAATAGGTACATATCCTTACATGTCCTTTTGACCTCTGCTTTCTCTGTCCCAAAGTATTCTGGGATATGGTTTTCAAACGCAACAAATCCAACTGCCGACATTCCATCTCATTCTGTGTCAGTAAGCTTAGCATTTATCCTTTTGGGCATAAAACAGATGTTTATATATATATATATATATATATATATATACATATATATATATAAAAACAAGAGTATGTTCCTGTGATTGCTACATCCTTTTCTATAATGTAAGTCTCTAGAATGATTTTTGATAAGAACGTGGAAACAACGTTGATTAAATCAGTGCATGCCCAGTGGGGAATGTCTAAGATGAAGAATATAGGTGAATACATTTAGTAAATCTATTGAGTAAAAGTGCCGGCCACATCTTTTCTTTGTGGCAAGGTAAGAGGGTTAGCAAAACAATAGCTCTGACTGTAGAGCATATCATCTAGTCTTGCTGTTGTGGGATAAACAACATATAATCCTGAATATCAATCAGGTATTTCAATTAGCATAATGTTCAAAGCAACCAGAGAGTTGAATGATGCTGCGGATCTATGCCAGGACGACTACAAGGGCTCTTAGTCAAACACACAATGCTGATGAGTCTTGATATCACCCTCCCCCTTCTCAAGTACAGTCTGGTTTAGTGTGTGTGTGTGCACATGAGCATATACTGTATGTGTAAATGCTGATCAGTCTTTAAGTCAGGCTCTACCCTCATTTCCTACTACCTCCCCTATCTCCTAATCCACAACACTAATACTACCAGTTGGCCCCAATCTAACCATGTTCAAGGGTTTTTGTTTTGGCCAGTTATGCAAATGTGTTGATTTACATATTGACGAAAGGCATGGATGGATATTGAGGTTGTGTGTGTTTGTTCGCGTGCATGAGTGTGTTATGTATGTGCACGTACGTGTGTGTGTTTTATTCATCAGTCGGCATGCTTGCTACATGGATTGCTACTGCCCTTATTAGGGACTTATTTCATGGGTTGATGGGAAAACTGATTCTGCCATTATTGTCCAATGTCCACGATAATAAAGATCAGACATCTTCGCTTGTGCATAGTTATCCCTTCCACTGACAATATGTCTTTGGTCATGGTGCCGACAAAGATAGTCGCCTCGCTTCGCGTTCTTAGGAAACTATGCAGTATTTTGTTTTTTTATGTATTATTTATTACACTGTTACCCCAGGAAATCTTAAGTCTTATTACATACAGCCATGAAGAACTATTGGATTTAAGAGCCACGTCAACCTACCAACATTGTGACCAGCAATACGACTTTCCCAAAAGGGATCCTCTGTTTGGACCACCACCCAGGACAATGGATCGGATCCCAGTAGGCGACCCAAAACAACGGCGCTGCAGGAGTTGCAGACGGAGCGGTCTTCTGGTCAGGCTCAATAGACAGGCACATCACTCACCGCTCCTGAGTATACTACTCGCCAATGTCCAGTCTCTTGACAACAAGGTAGATGAAATTTGAGCAAGGGTTGCCTTCCAGAGAGACATCAGAGATTGTAACATTCTCTGTTTCACGGAAACATGGCTCAATCGGCATACGTTATCAGAGTCGTTACAGCCACGCGGTTTCTTCACGCATCGCGCCAACAGAAACAAACATCTCTCTGGTAAGAAGAAGGGCGGGAGGGTATGCCTTATGATTAACGAGTCGTGGTGTGATCATAACAACATACAGGAACTCAAGTCCTTTTGTTCACCTGACCTAGAATTCCTTACAATAAAATGCCGACCGCATTATCTACCAAGAGAATTCTCTTTGATTATAATCACAGCTGTGTATATCCCCCCACTCCCAAGCAGACACCTCGACGGCCCTGAAAGAACTTCATTGGACTCTATGTAAACTGGAAACCACATATCCTGAGGCTGCATTTATTGTAGCTGGGGATTTTAACAAAGCTAATCTGAAAACAAGGCTCCCTAAATTATATCAGCATATAGAATGCGTGACCCAGGCTGGCAGCATTCTGGATCATTGCTACTCTAACTTCCATGACACATACAATGCCCTCCGTCGTCATCCTTTTGGGCAAATCTGACCCGACTCCCAGCCTATAGACAGAAAATAAAACAGGAAACGCCCGTGCTCAGGTCTGTTCAACGCTGGTCTGACCAATCTGATGCCACGCTTCAAGATTGCTTCAATCACGTGGACTGGGATATGTTCCGGATAGCCTCAGACAACAACATTGATGTATACGCTGATTCGGTGAGTGAGTTTATTAGCAAGTGCATCAGTGATGTTGTATCCATGGTGACTATTAAAACCTTCCCCAACCAGAAACTGTGAATTGATGGCAGCATTCGCGCAAAACTGAAAGTGCGAATCACTGCTTTTAATCATGGCAAGGCGACCAGAAACATGACCGAAAACAAGCAGTGTAGCTATTCCCTCCGCAAGGCAATCAAACAAGCTAAGTGTCAGTATAGAGACAAAGTAGAGTCACAATTCAACGGCTCAGACACGAGAAGTATGTGGCAGGGTCTACAGTCAATCACAGATTACAAAAAGAAAACCAGCCCCGTCGCGGACACCAACGTCTTGCTCCCAGACAAACTAAACAACTTCTTTGCTCGCTTTGAGGACAATACAATGCCACTGACACGGCCCGATACCAAAACCTGGGGTCTCTCCTTCACCGCAGCCAACGTGAGTAAAACATTTAAACGTGTTGACCCTCGCAAGGCTGCTGGCCCAGACGACGTCCCTAGCCTCATCCTCAGAGCATGTGCAGACCAGCTGGCTGGTGTGCTTACGGACATATTAGGAGCCCTAGGACCATGCCTCAGGACTACCTGACATGATGACTCCTTGCTGTCCCCAGTCCACCTGGCCGTGCTGCTGCTCCAGTTTCAACTGTTCTGCCTTATTATTATTGGACCATGCTGGTCATTTATGAACATTTGAACATCTTGGCCATGTTCTGTTATAATCTCCACCCGGCACAGCCAGAAGAGGACTGGCCACCCCACATAGCCTGGTTCCTCTCTAGGTTTCTTCCTAGGTTTTGGCCTTTCTAGGGAGTTTTTCCTAGCCACCGTGCTTCTACACCTGCATTGCTTGCTGTTTGGGATTTTAGGCTGGGTTTCTGTACAGCACTTTGAGATATCAGCTGATGTACGAAGGGCTATAGAAATAAATTTGAATTGAATTGAAAATTGAATTCCCCTAACCCTAACATTAACCCTTTTAGTTAACCCTTCCCCTAATCCTAACCCTAATCTTAACCTTTTAACCTAACTCCAAAATGTTACCTTAACCCCTAGCCTAGCTAACGTTAGCCACCTAGCTAGAATTCTTAACATATCATACGTTTTGCAAATCCTGAAATAAACTATGTTTAGCAAATTCGTAACATATTGTCTGTTTTGCAAATTCGTAACATAATACAGATTATAGTTCGTAACATATCATACGAAATGGGTCATGGACATCCACAAATGAATACATACCATAACATATCATACTAAGGGCATCTTGGATTCACATACAGAATCATTTGAAATGCTGTGAGACCAGGTTGCACCAAAAAAAAAATCAAGTGCTAAGGGACACAATAGGTCACCAGTATTCAAAAAGAATCTCAGAGTAAGTTTGCTGATCTAGGATCAGATCACCCCACTCCAAATCATCTTATTAATTACGATCTAAAATGAAAAAAACAATCCTAGATCAGCATGCCCAGT
Organism: Oncorhynchus clarkii lewisi; assembly: GCF_045791955.1. Lineage (NCBI taxonomy): Eukaryota > Metazoa > Chordata > Actinopteri > Salmoniformes > Salmonidae > Oncorhynchus > Oncorhynchus clarkii. Next base: position 12,574,248 of record NC_092179.1, on the reverse strand, counting down.
TTTTGAGTAGTTTTTACTCTAGAGTCACATTAACATGAAATAGCTGTTTAAATTGGCCAGCTCTAGGGTCAGCCAATCACAACTGTGATCACTTCTCATTAGCTCAAACATAGATTAATGAGGACATCACCTAATTAATTGGGGATCTGCCAGCTCCATGTGAAACTGAATCTGCCTAAAATTGTGAAATATAGAATATATCCGCACCCCAGAAATCAAACTGGCAATAAGTACTGCCAATTACAGGATGTGTGAGGTGTCCATGTTTGGTTATTGTCATGAGAAGCCATTGAGATGCTTGGTCAAAACATTGTATGACAAATGTCTCTCCAGACCCTTATGGTAGGTGTCCACAAGTGGCACCTCAGCTGAGATGATATGGGGTGTTTTTGACTTCATAGAATGTCTGTCTGTTTAGGCTCAGGGGCATGTTGAAATTCCAATTCAATACATGGAATTCAACACTCTTTAGTTATTGAATTTTCAATTAATTTCCTGAATTGACAATAGAACTCCACTTGAAGTCATTTAGCAGACTCTTATCCAGAGCAACTTACAGTAGTGAGTGCCTACATTTTCGTACTGATCCCCCATGGGAATCAAACGAACAATCCTGGCATTGCAAGCACCATGCTCTACCAACTGAGCCACATTGTAAAGTGAGTGTGTTTGTCTGTTTGTATCAGGCCCTTTAGCAGCCAGATCTGTGTCTGCAGCTGACATCTCTGTCCCAGTCCCATTCCCAGACGTCTCCCTGTGGACAAGACCATTAACGGCCTGAGGGAATGTCTGTAGTGTTTCTATCTGTCCCAAACCGTCAATCTTCATGTCAACTGATAATGACATCACCAGAGCTAGACAACCCTGACATTTCTGGACCTTCTCTTACTGATCCTGGCTGGGGCTGGGACTGACTGTGGAAAAAACACCCTGGCTGGCTGTTGATGGGAAAGGAACGGAAACGTTGAACATGTCCTCTGTTCAGCGGAAATGGGACCAGTTCAAAGCTTGTGTTCTTCCAAACTTTCTCAAGACACATTGAGACAATCGTCCTGGACTGAAACTCCTTTATAACTACAATTTGCTGCTTATTTTGACAACATACAGCACATCTATCTTGGCTGTTTGCTGTGATTCCCACACCAGGACGTTACGATGGCTCAGGTATTCACTCTTATATTCACAAAGTAAAAAACAACACAAGTTTATACTTTCCTAAAGGGTGAAATTGTCACGCCACCTCCCGCTCCTCCCCCCTGACACTCAAGGGTGCCAGACTGCCCTGCATTATGCACTTCTGCCACCATCATTACGCACACCTGCCTTCCCCCGTCACACGCATCAGCCATTATTGGACTCACCTGGACTCGATCACCTCTGTCATTACCTCCCCTATATCTGTCTGTTCCCCGCTTCAGCATTGATTGTTATATGTCCTTGTATAGCCGTGTGCTGACGCTCTTCCTGTCTTATTTCATGTCTGTTCCTGTCTTATTTCATGTCTGTTCCTGATTAAATGTTTGACTCCCCGTACCTGCTTCTCTACTCCAGCGTCGGTCCTTACAGAAATGGCATACTGAGCGTTGAAACGACAATCTCTTCTTCATTCAGTCAAATATTGTTATTTTTTATCATATTCTATTTGATATTGCATGGATGAAAGACCCATATATCTGATGTCAGGATATTTTGCTGGGTTGCTCTTTTGTCATATGCTGTTTTGTTATGGAACTTGGATCTGAATTTGATGTAATCCCTCCACAGAAGTGGCAACTTTAAAAGTAATATAAATCTATCTAGTGCACTCTGAACTTATGATGTTGATAGTCAACATGCAGTGGTTCCTAACCTGCCATTAGAGAGAGCGATAATCTTCCTAAATCCTCTTAGCTAAAGATCAAGAACATAACAATAGGTACATATCCTTACATGTCCTTTTGACCTCTGCTTTCTCTGTCCCAAAGTATTCTGGGATATGGTTTTCAAACGCAACAAATCCAACTGCCGACATTCCATCTCATTCTGTGTCAGTAAGCTTAGCATTTATCCTTTTGGGCATAAAACAGATGTTTATATATATATATATATATATATATATATATATATATATATATATATATATACATATATATATATATAAAAACAAGAGTATGTTCCTGTGATTGCTACATCCTTTTCTATAATGTAAGTCTCTAGAATGATTTTTGATAAGAACGTGGAAACAACGTTGATTAAATCAGTGCATGCCCAGTGGGGAATGTCTAAGATGAAGAATATAGGTGAATACATTTAGTAAATCTATTGAGTAAAAGTGCCGGCCACATCTTTTCTTTGTGGCAAGGTAAGAGGGTTAGCAAAACAATAGCTCTGACTGTAGAGCATATCATCTAGTCTTGCTGTTGTGGGATAAACAACATATAATCCTGAATATCAATCAGGTATTTCAATTAGCATAATGTTCAAAGCAACCAGAGAGTTGAATGATGCTGCGGATCTATGCCAGGACGACTACAAGGGCTCTTAGTCAAACACACAATGCTGATGAGTCTTGATATCACCCTCCCCCTTCTCAAGTACAGTCTGGTTTAGTGTGTGTGTGTGCACATGAGCATATACTGTATGTGTAAATGCTGATCAGTCTTTAAGTCAGGCTCTACCCTCATTTCCTACTACCTCCCCTATCTCCTAATCCACAACACTAATACTACCAGTTGGCCCCAATCTAACCATGTTCAAGGGTTTTTGTTTTGGCCAGTTATGCAAATGTGTTGATTTACATATTGACGAAAGGCATGGATGGATATTGAGGTTGTGTGTGTTTGTTCGCGTGCATGAGTGTGTTATGTATGTGCACGTACGTGTGTGTGTTTTATTCATCAGTCGGCATGCTTGCTACATGGATTGCTACTGCCCTTATTAGGGACTTATTTCATGGGTTGATGGGAAAACTGATTCTGCCATTATTGTCCAATGTCCACGATAATAAAGATCAGACATCTTCGCTTGTGCATAGTTATCCCTTCCACTGACAATATGTCTTTGGTCATGGTGCCGACAAAGATAGTCGCCTCGCTTCGCGTTCTTAGGAAACTATGCAGTATTTTGTTTTTTTATGTATTATTTATTACACTGTTACCCCAGGAAATCTTAAGTCTTATTACATACAGCCATGAAGAACTATTGGATTTAAGAGCCACGTCAACCTACCAACATTGTGACCAGCAATACGACTTTCCCAAAAGGGATCCTCTGTTTGGACCACCACCCAGGACAATGGATCGGATCCCAGTAGGCGACCCAAAACAACGGCGCTGCAGGAGTTGCAGACGGAGCGGTCTTCTGGTCAGGCTCAATAGACAGGCACATCACTCACCGCTCCTGAGTATACTACTCGCCAATGTCCAGTCTCTTGACAACAAGGTAGATGAAATTTGAGCAAGGGTTGCCTTCCAGAGAGACATCAGAGATTGTAACATTCTCTGTTTCACGGAAACATGGCTCAATCGGCATACGTTATCAGAGTCGTTACAGCCACGCGGTTTCTTCACGCATCGCGCCAACAGAAACAAACATCTCTCTGGTAAGAAGAAGGGCGGGAGGGTATGCCTTATGATTAACGAGTCGTGGTGTGATCATAACAACATACAGGAACTCAAGTCCTTTTGTTCACCTGACCTAGAATTCCTTACAATAAAATGCCGACCGCATTATCTACCAAGAGAATTCTCTTTGATTATAATCACAGCTGTGTATATCCCCCCACTCCCAAGCAGACACCTCGACGGCCCTGAAAGAACTTCATTGGACTCTATGTAAACTGGAAACCACATATCCTGAGGCTGCATTTATTGTAGCTGGGGATTTTAACAAAGCTAATCTGAAAACAAGGCTCCCTAAATTATATCAGCATATAGAATGCGTGACCCAGGCTGGCAGCATTCTGGATCATTGCTACTCTAACTTCCATGACACATACAATGCCCTCCGTCGTCATCCTTTTGGGCAAATCTGACCCGACTCCCAGCCTATAGACAGAAAATAAAACAGGAAACGCCCGTGCTCAGGTCTGTTCAACGCTGGTCTGACCAATCTGATGCCACGCTTCAAGATTGCTTCAATCACGTGGACTGGGATATGTTCCGGATAGCCTCAGACAACAACATTGATGTATACGCTGATTCGGTGAGTGAGTTTATTAGCAAGTGCATCAGTGATGTTGTATCCATGGTGACTATTAAAACCTTCCCCAACCAGAAACTGTGAATTGATGGCAGCATTCGCGCAAAACTGAAAGTGCGAATCACTGCTTTTAATCATGGCAAGGCGACCAGAAACATGACCGAAAACAAGCAGTGTAGCTATTCCCTCCGCAAGGCAATCAAACAAGCTAAGTGTCAGTATAGAGACAAAGTAGAGTCACAATTCAACGGCTCAGACACGAGAAGTATGTGGCAGGGTCTACAGTCAATCACAGATTACAAAAAGAAAACCAGCCCCGTCGCGGACACCAACGTCTTGCTCCCAGACAAACTAAACAACTTCTTTGCTCGCTTTGAGGACAATACAATGCCACTGACACGGCCCGATACCAAAACCTGGGGTCTCTCCTTCACCGCAGCCAACGTGAGTAAAACATTTAAACGTGTTGACCCTCGCAAGGCTGCTGGCCCAGACGAC